>NC_089516.1:29610981-29838481 GCF_036850995.1 Saccopteryx leptura
CAGGATAAATTAAGTCTTAGAACAGATGCTGCCACATAGACATATATAGATCAATCAAACATTAATTATCAAGCCAGCATGAAACAGTTTATACAACCTATTCTGTGGACTCGTTGAAGTTCAGATTTATATCCCATTACATTCTTTAACTACCTTCTTGCATGCATAGGTCCCTTTAAACAGATCCAAAACCATTGCAAAAGCTGTTATCTGGAAACAGTATAATAATTGCCAATATATATCCTCTCAGACTAGTGGGTCTCAACCTTGGCCAAACATTGAAATTACCTAGGGAGCTCTAAAAACCACTAATGCCTGGACTGCTCTCCAAGAATTCCAATTAATTGTTCTGAGGTGTGACTTGAGCATTTGTAGTTTTTTTTAATGCATTCCAAGTATGTCTAATGTACAGCCAAGTTTAAGAACCATATTCTTCCCCCAGTAGTGGGACACATGACTGTTCAGAAATCAATCAAAGCTTGAGCTTCACCCCAAAGGGTAAAATCTACCAACCTCATTAGGTGGCCAATAAGTTAACTAATCATGCATATGTAATGAAGCCTCCACAAAACCCAAAAAGACAAGGTTTGAAGAGCTTCTAGTTTGGTGACTACATGAAGGTACTGGCAGACTGGCACCCTGGAGAGGGCATCCCTTCCATCTGGCTATTTCTGAGTTATATTCTTTTATAACAAACTGGTGATCTATTTATCTATCTATCTATCTACCTATCTATCTATCATCTATTTATTTTTGTGACAAGGAGAGAGAGACAGGGAGAGGGACGGGTAGGGACAGACAGACAGGAAGGAAGAGAGATTAGAAGCATCAATTCTTTGTTGCAGTACCTTGGTTGTTCATTGACTGCTTTCTCATATGTGCCTTGACGGGAGGGCTATAGCAGACTGAGAGACCCCTTGGTCAAGCTAGCGACCTTAAGCTCAAGCTGGTGAGCCTTGCTCAAACCAGACGAGCCTGCGCTCAAGCTGGCAGCCTCTGAGTTTCAAACATGGGTCCTCCACTTCCCAGCCTGACACTCTATCCACTGCACCACTGCCTGGTCAGTCAAACCAGTGATTAAGTGAAATGTTTCACTTATATGTTGGGAGCCACTCTACTGAATCAATGAAACCAAAGGAGGGATCACTGGAACCTCCAATCTATAGCAGGTCATTCAGAAGCTCAGGTGACAACCTGGACTTGAGACTGCTATCTGAAGTGCAGGGGGGCGGTCTTACAGAACTAAACCCTTAATCTGTGGCATCTGACAATGTCTCCTTCAAGTAGTTAGTGTCAGAATTGAGTTATATTTCTTAGGCTGCATTTGCTCTTTAAGTATAGTTTACTTGTGTCACAAGTGAACCCTGTTTCCAGTGGTGAGGAAATAACCAGTTCACCAGTTGAGTTTCTGTTTACCTTTCTCTTCCTGAAACTAACTGATTACTAACCTGATGCCCTTGATCTTGATACCTTTAGCTTGGATGATCCTTAGGCTCAAAGGGAAAAGCAACACTAGGTCCATGATTCAAACTGCAGGATTTTACATTTACTTTTATTTTATGTGGGATGTAATTGAGACACAGTATCACAAAACCAGTATTTTATTATCATTTCTTTGATAGGTAAATTCCTGGGGAATTTTGGAGAAGATCTTATTCAGAGCTATAGACAGACCACCAGACACTGGGTTTTGGGAGGAATGCTCAGCAGATGCTAGACACCAGCCAGGATCTTGGTTGGGTTTGGTCAAGACACCAGTATTTAGTAAGGGAAACAGCAAGAGTAGACTGGCCCTAAATTCTAATGAGGCCCTCAGTATTTGTAGGCAATTATTATAGGAAGGTGAGAACAAGGATAAAGACAAAAGCTCAGATACTAGCTGGAGAGTTGACTCAATTCTGAGCCCTGACATGTCAAACTTTGTTTTCCCCTAAGAGAAGGCAAACTTAATCTACTTTTATTACTCTATCAATTTTAGGTTGGTTGTGAAATAGTTGAAGAGAGAATAAATAATGAAAGGATTAATCTTAGTAGCCAGAGTCAACATTAGTTTTAGATTTACCATTCTTTGTAGAAGAAAAAAAATCTCTGTGTTTTGTTCAGAGATAAATGTGTTAGAGTCACAAGTATGTTTTTTGAGAAGAGGCCCACAAGGAGAAATTTTAAATTAGAAAGCTTATTCATGGACAAGTAAATCTGTCACATATATAGTAAATGTGTTACTACTTTTAGCAAGGACAAACATATTGAACTAAACATCAGAAGGGTAGTGTGTGCTTTACAATTGTGGTAAGTAAATCTAATTTCCTGTAATAAATACTCCAACAGATAAAATTTTCTATAGAATACATATTCAACAAGACCCTACTAATTATAGTTTTGAGGTTAAGTATTACATTGCACTAGGGATAAAAATAAAGCTCTTCAAATGGAAGCAGAATGTAACCAGAGATTTCTTCCACTTGCAACAAACTTTCCTTACAATGGCAAAATAAGGAATATGTATAGATTAAGTTAAATCTGTACATGGCTAATGCTATTTGTACCTTGTGCCTTAATGATAATTGATTTGTAAATATTTCCAGCCTTCTCCATTATCTTTTCAATAAAGATTAATGAAGAGCCCTGTATCTTGCAAATATAGAAGCCCACATATCAAAAATTATTTCACCTAAACTTTTCTCATTAAAATATTTGGTTTATAGTTTTATTCCAACCAAAGTGAATCACAATATTTGATGCTTAAACATATCTAATTCCACATTACCCTGTAGATAATTTTCTTAAGTATTTTCCAAGTATTACTTTTTTTATCTTCCTTAAAACTTTATGAGCTACCTATTCTTATTCCCATTTTAAAGATAAAGAAACTAAGGATTATGAAGAAGTTGCTAGCATATGACAGGGCAGTATTGGAACCCACTTTATTTCCAAAGCCCTCTCTCAAAAGTATAAGGAAATGTGGCCCAGATAACATGATTGTACAGTCCGAGGCCCAATTTGCAAAGTGCATATATTGCATAGTTCATGGTGTCAGTAGACATGTGTTGAATAATGTAGCAATACCATCTATGTGCAGTTGACCAAATCTAATTCAACTGGACTTTGGAGTTACCTGGTGAATGATTGATTGTGTAGACAGAGTTGTTGTTTCCAGGTACTTTGTGAGTTGACTTCCAAACTATTGGGATCTTTGAGTAGTCTTACTTTTTTTTTTTTTTTTTTGCAGAAATATATCTAGGCTGATTTTTCACAGCAAAAATCCCCAGGAGATGGGGCAGAGGGGACTTCTACCACATAATGACTCATTTGGATTAAATGAATCCTTGACAATTAAGATAATTCACAAACATCTTTTAATGATGCTGCTATTTTCAAAGATAATGATGAGGTTTCTTTAGTTTAGAATGTATATGTTGCTGACAAATTACATTCCATTTTCCATTGAATTTTTCTATAATAAAAAGAATTTTTGTGCCAAGATATAATACTCCATTTAAGACTGAAAATCACTTTCATTTATTTAAAGAGAAAGATGATAATTTGGGGATGACATTTGAATAACATTCTAATTTACTATTTGTCAATTTTTTCAGAATTTAATAGCTTAAAGTTTGTGCAAAACACAGAGTTATATCCACTCAAATGACAGGGGCACTAAATAATCTTTGATGGTTCCTCAATGATTATGTTTATAGAAATGGTAGTCATGTAGGTGTATACAAAATAGAGCAAGGGAAGAATATGGTGCTGGGAACCCAGAAACTGATACTCTATTTCTGGGGTTTTTATAATAACTGAGGAATTAGGAGCAAATCATGACCTCATTTGTCCTAAATCTCCTATATTCAACATGAGGAGACTGAAGTAAATAATTTTAAGATGATTTTAGACTGCAAAATCTACAACGTTAATGCATTTGGATCCCATTGCATTAAGGTGATTTTGCATCACTTTACAGGGGGTCCTTAGGTTATAAAAGTCTCAACATATGACATTTCCAGTTGACAATGCTTACTCCCACAAAAACATAATAAAATTGAGATGTGAATGTTAAGGCAGATTTTGGAAGAAGTCATAAACCTTACAGACTAGCATGGAACAATTCTTTAAGAAGGTAGAGAAGCCTGCAACAGACTTTGTACCCACTACACAACATCAGCTGCTTCTTGAGATGAAACATTTATAGTATAGGTAGAATCATCTCCAGCATCTTCTGCATGTTCCTCAGGCAATCCTGATTCACCTGACCTAGTATCTCCAGCACCTTCTGCAGGTTCTCCTGCCTCTCTACCCACCTCCACTCAATAGGTCACTCTCTCCCACTTTCCAATATCCCTTCCAGTGTGCAAGCCAACCACAGGAATATAGGTAAGAAATTTTTTTTACACTCATCTTTGTCATTTTTTTCTGTTACTACAGTACAGTGTACAGTACAGTATATTTATGTCCTTTTCCTTTTTCTGTGGCTTAATTTTATGTTCCAGATTATCATTTTACAACTGTGTTAGGATAGGTAAGTGACTTAGGCTAGGGTCTGTTTCGACTTACACCAAAATTCGGGTTATGTCACTGTCATAGGAACAGTACTATGTTGTAACCCGAGGACCCCCTGTACTTCTAGGTTAGTTTTCATGTTTCACATCAATAATGTAAAGAAAATACAAAAATAACCCTTGTTTTTTTTTACAATTTACACACCTACATACATGTTCTGTGAATAGAATTCCAGTCTGTATTTACAGAAAAATATAATTTAAACAACCAACAATATATAAAAATGCATTTATACAATAAATAAACTCATAGTACATATAACCTGGAAATTATATTTTCATGAAGATGCCAATAGTCTGGGGAAAAGAAAACATCTAATATGAATATGAAGAATATATCTTCCTTTTCCTAAAAGAAAACACCATCAGTAGGCTAAGAGTTTTCATCAATATAATTGGTTGTGAAAAGAAATATTTAAATGCCTCAAATAATATTCTGTATGATCTGTTTGATATTCTGAGAGCAAGCAGTTTCCAATTTCTGAGAAGTCTCCTGAATTAGAGCACATCTATATATGGATGCCAGTTTTCAGGATATTTTTCCAACATCTTCTCATCATGATCTGCTAGGATTTCCAGGATCTTCCTTAATCACCTTGAGCAATCTAGGCCACCCTGAACAATCTAGGCCACCCTGACATTGACAGCACCACATGAGCAACATTATGTGGGTGGTCAACAGCATATTCTTGTTCTTTCATGCTAAGTTTGGCATTAGTTGATTGTGTTGTCAACATGATCTTTTATATGTTTCCCATAACTCCAGCAGGGACCAAATAGGATTAGACTCTGGCTATAAAAATTCATGTTTAAATAATATTTTACAAAATATTTCTTAAATTAACTAATTTTTATTGACAGGATTAACCACATTTCCCCCCTACTTCTCTTCTCCATGATTACGCTGCCTCCCCGTCTTGTCTGCATGGCAAATTCTTATTGACTATTCCATATGATATCAAATGTTACCTCTTATAGGAAGTCCCCCAAATTCCCCCAGCTATAATCACTTGCTTCCTTTATCATCACATAGCATATTGCATATAGAGCCATATGTATGTGCTTTTCACTGCTCAGAATTTGATCAAAGAGTGGTCCATCGAGGCACATTCTTGGAGGCTGTCAAAGTATGAGGGAGTGACAAAACACCACTAAAATAAATTGGAATTGGATGGGTAATTAATTCAGTTTTGCCAAAAACTACTTGCACAAGTTATAATATGCTAACTAGTCCAGACTGTGATTCAGAGTGGAGATTAGAGAAAGAAAGGAGAAAAGGAAGAAATAAAGAAAGAAATGAGGAGGAGGGAGAAAGAAATGAAGGAGGGAAAGGAAACAGGGAAAGAAGGAAGGAGAGAAGACAGGAACCCATTGTCAGTTTTTAATTATTATGTTTGGTGTTGTTCATAGGTGATTTCATGGTACGTATAGTTAGTTACCAGCTGTTTCACCAACCCTGACATAGTAAGCTATTTGTAGCAGTAAACAGATTATTTTCACTGAGGATAAAATTACCTTACATGAACATAGTTGCAAAATCTTGATCCACAATGCTTAAGAAATTTTGTCCTGATTTTCTATTTGGCAATATATTATATTTCTAAATTTATCATAGATTTTATGATCTCTAGTTTTCTATTTTTCTTTCTAGTCTTCACTTTTATTTCTTGTTTATTTTTAACTAAAGTCTTCAAAAACACATTTCAAGATTTCAGAGAAAGTAATAAATTAAGTTACTCATTCACAGAAAAAAAAAGGACTTTATTTTGCTTTACTTAATTTCAGAATTGTATATTTCAAGTTTCTTTTTAAGCCCTGGCCGTTGGCTCAGTGGTAGAGCATTGGCCTGGCATGCAGGAGTCCCGGGTTCGATTCCCGGCCAGGGCACACAGGAGAAGCGCCCATCTGCTTCTCCACCCCTCCCCCTCTCCTTCCTCTCTGTCTCTCTCTTCCGCTCCTGCAGCCAAGGCTCCACTGGAGCAAAGTTTGCCCGGGCGCTGAGGATGGCTCTGTGGCCTCTGCCTCAGGCACTAGAATGGCTCTGATTGCGGCAGAGTGATGCCCCAGGATGGGCAGAGCATCGCCCCCTGGTGGGCGTGCCGGGTGGATCCCAGTCGGGCGCAGGCGGGAGTCTATCTGACTGCCTCCCCATTTCCAGCTTCGGAAAAATACAAAAAAAAAAAGTTTCTTTTTGATGAAAACACCTTTGCAGAAAGTTCAATATTCATTCTATAGATTCAGTTGAAGCGTGGGATTGATATGCGATAAATGTTATGATAACGGGTCAGAAAACAAGAAAGTATAATTTTTCAATGTATATATTTATGATAAATAAAACACTTTATGAAGCCATACATATAAATTTGTGTAAAAGAGAAAGAGATATCTCAAAGTAACCCTGTCATCAGTCTTCCCTTATAAAGTCAGTCCTTTCTGTTCTGCTGTCACATTGATCATTTTGCCAATCCACTTACTCTGAATGGAGTCCTTTTTCTGCAATAATTTTTGGTTTAGATTTCACATTTTCTGGATTCATGATAGACATATTGGGATAAGGGTCAGATAGCAATTTTATCAGTATTTCCTCTATAATATGTGTATTTTTTTTTTTTTTTTTTTACAAAGCTGACAATGAGGCTTTGGGGAGGCAATCTGATAACTCCTCTAATTAATGATGTTCTTCCTAGGTTTCATTTATTTCTTATTGTATTACATCAGTCTTTGATACAAATTTTGACATGCATAACAAATTATTTTGCTTTATTTAAAGAGTTGGGATGCTCCCTCTCTGCAAACAAACTCCCAGATGCTGGCTTTGATGCTGACTGTTTCTGACATTAATATTGATCATCAACCATAATCATTTTTGGTACAATAGTCTTTTCTTATCCATAGTTTAACTTTCTGAAAATATTGAGTTTTCCCAACCATCAGCATTGTCTGATCCTGACCTCCAACCATTGATATTATCATAAATCCATGACTCAGCATCACCCAAAGCAGATGATATGCTTTCTGATGTATAGTCAGAAGGTCAATAGTAGCCTAACGCTATATCACAATGCATATGTCATTCACCTCACTTCATCTCATCACGTAGGCACTTTATCCTCTCACATTATCACGTGAAGGATGAGGACAGTACAATAAGATATTTTGAGAGTGGGACCACATTATCATAACTTTTATTACAGTATATTGTTATAATTATCCTTTTTTATTATTAGCTATTGTTATTCTGTTATTGTGCCTAATTTATAAATTAAATTTTATCATAGGCATTTATATATAGGAAAATATATAGTATATACAGGGTTAGGTATTGTCTGTGGTTTCAGACATCTACTGGGGGGCTTAAAGTGCATCCTCTGTAGATAAAGGGGGACTACTGTATCTGCAAGATTTAATTTTAACAATGCGTGACAATGCCAATATCCAACAAAAAAAGTGGTACTTATTAAAGAGGACAAAAGGGATTGTTCTCACCCAGAAGGCACTTAATGTTAACACATTTCAGTAGAACAAAGTGTTTTGCTTTATCATTTTATGTAGAAGAAGCAATCTGTTTCATTACATCAAATTTAGAATTTGTCTTACAATGATACCTTGTTGGCTTCCTGGCAGCATTTCAGAACACAGATGTGGCCATAATGATTACCTCAAAGTTAAAATGTTCACATGAATTGTTCTGGCCTCTCACGTTTCTGGTGTGATATCAGGACTCTTATGAGCAAAGAGCATTCCAGACAAAGTCTTTACTGTTTGGAATCTAAACTAAGAGCTGAAGTGGAAGCTAAAGCTAACACACAGAAATCAGAGGGCAAAGGACCACCTCTGCCCCCACTGCTGCTTCTGATGGACGTTCTGCAGTCATTAAAGTATCAATGTCATGGTTATGGGGCCTCGGTGGCATTGTATTTATGTCACTTCTGTGTCACTAAATAAGTTATTTATATCTCTTAGGACCTCAAATTCATCCTCTGTAAAATATGACCTAAATACCTGCCTTCTTACATGAGTATTGTGAAGCACAAATAAATTATGCAAATATATTTTGGAAGAAGTAAATTGAGCATCCATGTGTCTTTGGATCTTCTCTTTTGTCTCTTAGACTGCTGACAATCCCTACTCCTTCCCTAGCCTGACCGCCTGCAACCCCCATCCCATGTCCTGATTAGATCTCTAACTCTTCCTTCAAAACTCTGGTTAAAAAGAACACTTTTCCTATCCACTCACGCTCCTCCTTCCAGACAGTTGACTATCCCTGCTTTAGTACTCATGCTTTACTAAGTGCCTACCTAACATTTTCCGTTTTATCACAATTGGTTTGAGTCCCCTCCTGTATTTGTAAGGCATTTGCCCTCAAAAGACTGCAACATATTTATTTTTTATATTTTCAATGCTGAGCAGAGAATGCTGGGAAATTGGGGGTGTTTGATGGAGTATTCAGAGAAGAGGCATGTAGTTATGATTCCCATTATTCCATTATTTCAGATTGAATGCATGGATTGAGGGGGGAATGAGGGAGGTTAAGCTGTGCTTTGTGCATTACAGTAGCAATTTTCAACCTATGTGCTTTAAGGATTTTTAAAACAATGCAATACCAGATTAATTAAGTGCACTGGCCTCTTTTCTCTTAGATTGTTAAATTTAAAAAAATGACAATAGCCAATAATACAATAATAGCCATCCAGTGTGGATGTATCAAAATTATACCTATTTTTTGTCAGATTGACAAAAAATGTATTTTTGCTGTGCCACAGAATTTTAGTAATTAGTTTATGTATGCCATGAATGGTAAAGGTTGAAAATTGCTGCATTACAGAGTTCATACCTGACCAGGTAGTCTAATGCACTAGTCACGGGAGAGCTACTACACATTCAAAAATGTAATATGATAACACATACCACATTTATTTCAAGTGTTTTTTGGGGAGAAAGAAGAAAAAAATATAAGTATACTTGAGGCATATTAGGTATATGGAGATTTTTATGTGCATCTATGAAGGTCCACTGTACACCCAAAATATCTCTAAAGTATCTAGCATGTCCCAGGACATCTCTTGCGGATTGTCTCTTTTTATTTTTAAATAATACATGGACATGATTATAAAACATAAATGGTTCAAAAGTATATAGGAAGGAAATAAATCTCGTATTCACCCCTGACCCCAAGTTACTTGGCTTCTATCCCCAGGGGCAGATATGATGATCAGTTTAATGTACAATCTTCCAGATAGCTAGATAGCTAGCTATATAAATAGATAGATATAAAAATAGATATGCACACACATAGCTATACACAGATATAGGTACAAGCAAATGAAAGGTATGGCTATCTTTTTATATGGGTATGTATAGGAAATATTTAGATCAGGATAGCTGCATAATTGATAGATTGGTAGATAAAATGTATAAGTATCCTATTTAATAGCTTTTTGAGTTAACACAACTTGATTTTGTCAATAGAATAAATGGAAATGAGGATGGCCAACTCAAGAATGTTTGAGGATTTTATCCTTTGTGAGCATGAATAGGTTCTGTAACATGTACATTTTTAATGGGTGAACCTTGTTAATATCTAGACTTTACTGAAGTCCTTGATGGTCACAAAGCACTAGCACACTCTGTAAAATCTTTGATCAGTCTCTGTCTCTGGTTTACGTGGGAGTGCATATTTCCCTTACATTGGTCTTTCTTTATAAAGGAGATATTACTATATTAGTTTGGACAAGGATCTATTTTATAAGTACTGGACATGGATACATTTTATTTATTTATTTTTTATTTTTTTCATGGATACATTTTATAAGTATGTGGGGAACACAGCTCAGATAGTTTAAATACCTCTCCTGTGTGAAGAAGGGAAAATAATATGACTTCAATCTGTTATGATAGGAATTTTACACATTTTTATTTTTCAATTCTACCTTCTATATCCATTAGAGCTTATGTGCCATGAGAATTCCTATAAAATTGCTGGCAAAATTGTAAATAAATTTTGATGGATACTTGTATTTAGCCAGTCATCAAAGTGAACTTAGGGAGATAAGTCTGTGGGTGGCTCAGTTAATTGGATCAATAGTCTAAGTTCATAACTGATAGATGGACTTACCATATAAGCCCTTTCTTATCACAGAGTTGCCCATTTTGTGAAAGAGTATGAAAAAGTGAAAATTTCATTAATTAAAAACATTTCCACATCACTTTTAACACTGAGTTGGCATAGATCCTTCATGAAGCACTGTGGAATTAAGCTAACTTTTTCTTTGGGGTTAATAAATCTATAGAACTTTGTAATTTGTTTAAGCATTTAAAGTTTTTTCTTTCCCAGTAAGAGTTGATTTATTGCATGCAAGAAATAGGAGAATGAACTTATATAGATTCAATTCTTTTGTAAAGAAATTTGAGATTTTCACTAATCCATATATTTTAATTCTGTGAGACAAATAATAACTTACACCTTGATTATAATTTAGAAAATACATTTATAAGTCAAAGTTTTTCTCATATACTGTTCCCAACCATATAATCTCCAGTCGCCAAAGGCAGCAAACATCATGTTTCTTCCAAGAAAATACCTATACCATGGGGAAAATAAACATATATATGTTCATACACACACAAATATATAATACGCATATTTACCTTTACATATCCATATGTGGTATATGCATATATTACCCATTTTTTTCTGCATCTTTCCTTTTTCACTTAAAACAAGTTGGAGATCACTTTTTATAGGTACAGGATGACTTTGTTCATTGTTTTCAATAATATTCTATGGATCCAGTAGAGTTACAGAGCGAGTTCCTCTTTATAACATTTATTTTTAGGTTGTTATTCCAGACAATTCTTCAAGAATAATCTTGCATGTACCATACCCTATGTACTCAGGCAAGTATATATAGAATAAATTTATTAATATGAAATTATTAATTCCAGAATATGTGCATTTGAAATTTTGATATTTTTTAAATCAAATTTACATTATCTTCCATAATTCCGAAAATGCCTTACCCCAACTGCATACTCACAAAATCATTCACTGGTGTGTTATTAACTGATATATTTCATTTTACTCCATTTCAAAAGTATGCAGAGATAATTGGCATTGATGTGAAACTTTCCTTTTTTAACATATAGGCTTGAATACTATATGCATTGCAAGTGGCTCATTTATACATGGTTTATTTGTAACGCCAACACTAGTTGAAATGTGATAACAAAATTCAGTAAAATGGCCTTTAAAGTGTAAAGGAAGACATCTGAGAACCTGTTTGGTGGACTGTTTCTCACCAAATTAATTGGCTGAATCACAGAACATTCTAATTTCCCTATTAAAGTAGCTCAAATGTTTCTCAGAAGATCCAAAACATTTCCTTGATGAAATGTTACTGCCTCTTTCTTTTATTAAATCAACCCTTTATTCACTGTGATTGCTTTTATTCTTCAAATATATGCAATAAATATTTTATATGCAATAAACATATACAAAAATATTTGCCTAAGGAATATGAATTTGAATCCTGTATGTTGGCAAAATTTGAAAATTAATTGAGTCACTAATTAAATTATTACTTAGGGTAATTTTTAAAATTCAGTATCTAAACACCTTTCTTATGAGGGGAGTGAGGACAAGAGAAATGAGAGTACCTAGGATTGATGAAATTCATGTACGAGGGCCTGATGACTCCAGAAGTGGTAATAGTGAGTACTTAGTTTTAGCCCAGTACTTACCTCAGCATGTGAGGTGATTTTTGCTGTGATATGATCTTAGCCATGCCCAATCAGTTCCTGCCCAATCACTGAGCCTGGTTCTTTGCTCATCTTGGTAGGTCTATGCTATCTTTCTATAAACTTGTTTTCCTGTGTACATTAATCAAAGTTGTTTTTTGCTTTTTCAAAACAAAAATCTGTGATCAGGAGTAAACAGGCATTTTTTTAATTGCTGATTTAAATGGTGTGAGTTGATCTAATGGCAAATGGCTTATAAGCATATATTGACTATCAAGATGTTATCAAGAAAAAGCATTAAGATGATAAAATATAAATCAAAACTTGAATTACTGATTAGAAGTTGTACTTTCTATGGAATGCTCCCATATACCAATGTACATTGTGAAAACACTTAAAGCTGCCAAGCATCTATCTTTAAATCTGAAATGAAAATCACAATTTCTGTGCAATTTTGGAAACATTTGAAAGAGGATGTCTAGAGATTTCACATCTTTCAATGCCTTTACATTACAGTTGTGTCCACGTTCCAGTAAAATTAGTCATTTCCTTCCATCCTGTAAGGCCAGGGGCTGCCTCCATGGCCGTGCAGGTTCCCATTGTATTCGGGCAGATGGTAAAGGAACAGTGGAGCCAGAAGATGGTGAGCCATTCCATTTATTCGAGTCTCATAATGGGTGGATGAGCAAACAGGCAAGGAAGACTGCTTCCTTTTCTCACTCGGGAATCTCCTGGACTCATAAGCTCCCACAGGCAAAACAAAACTCCCCAGCCAAACAGGTCAGGCCAACAATCTTAGGGTTCCCATGCCTGGCAACACTCCCTCTTTTTCTCTGGATTCTCCAGCAAAACAGGTTGGGATTAAATACCCCTTCCCACTTTTAAGAATATATCCCAAGAACACCATATCACTGATTCAAAAGGAGAAATGCACCTCCATGTTTATGGCAGCATTGTTCACAATAGTGAAGATCTGGAAACAGCCCAAGTGTTCATCAGGGGACGAGTGGATTAAAAAGCAGTGGTACATATATATAATGGAATACTATGAGGCCATGAAAAAGAAGGAAATATTACTTTTGCATCAGCATGGATGGACATGGAAACTATTATGTTAAGTGAAATAAGCCAGGGAGAAAAAGAAAAATATCATATGACCTCACTCATTTGAGGAATCCAAGGAACAATGTGAACTGAGGAATGGAATTGAGACAGAGGAGGGATCAAAGGGACCAGAGGAAAAGAGGACAGAGGGAAAGGGGATGATAGGATGGGATAAACCTGAAGGGAAGGAGGGAGGGCGCTATGAGGGGTGGGCAAGGGTGATGTTGAGGGAAATATGGGGGAGGGGACACACTCGGGGCAACATTAGAATCTATGTAAACACAATAAATTAAAATCAATTAAAAAAACCCTTCTCCAGCAAACAGTGGCCCCTCCCAAGCAGGAAGGCAATCTGCAATTTGCAATCTGCTGCACTGAAGGCAAGCACCGCAGCCTTCCATAGACTATACACACATGGCACTGTCCCAAAACAAGCCAGCAAACCTAAAACATGCTTACTACAAACGTGTTTGCCCAACACATCCAATCAAGTATCCCCAAGATGAAGAACTAAAGGGGACAATTTTTTTTCTGGTTATTTTAACTACTTGAGAGTAGGTATTATCTCCTGTGGGATATATTTGAAGGAAAATGTTCTTTCCATAGTTTGCATTTAGACATATTGACATATTAACTTAGATTTTCTTCCAACTGGGGAAACTAACACAGAACCAAAAAGTACCAGCATCATTTCTCTGTAGCTAAGATTTATCCAGGTTTTCTCCTCCACAGCTGAAGTTTAAGAGCATTATTATGAACTGCCAGATTACTCTTGGAAGCTATTTATTTGGCATTTTTGAGCAGATAAAATATATTATGCTCACTTTGTTAAAGATGGTGCTGCCCATGTGGAAGCCTGTTGCCCAGGTGATTGCTTGGGGTGGGCATGATTATATTAATGTGGTTGGGGGTGGGCTGTGGGTAGGCAGGATCCTTGTAGCCTGGGGCTTGGTTTTAGGACTAAGCCTTTCCCACCCTTTTTGATATAGGGTGGTGCAATCCCATCATGCCTCAGATAAGTGACTTTGTATTAGAGACTTCCTTGTTTGTATATTGGATTAAAGGTTTGGATTTCTACACTATAAAGTGAGGCAGTCCGAGAACTTGCTCTCTCTCAGTTCCTGAGATTAGCATTAGAGCAGAGAGCAGGTTGGAGAGCAGAGAAAGGCCACGTGGAGGAGAGGAGAGGCAGCCAAGATGGCGGAGTGCTGAAAGAGAAGCCAGTTAGTACAGAGTTTGTGCAGAGAGAAGGAGATGGGGAACAGAGGTGAATAAGGCTAGTGAGCTAGAAACCTTTGATTCTAGAAAACTCGGATAAGTCAGTAGCTTTGTGAGTGCTGAATGAGTAGGTTTTGGAGCCCAGTGTGTGTTTTAACTTGCCCATTGGGTGCAAGCTAGGATTAAAGATAATGGCCCACCAGTCCGTGGCTCTGCTGTTTCATTACCGTCTGTCTGAATCCAATGCGAACCTTCATGGGCCAAGCGGCTGTGATGGTGGCCGTGGATACTGGCCACACAGTCATCATATTTCAGAGGAATTCATAAAATGTATATATCTGTAAAACTAGTTATCTAAAAACACCAAAAATAAAAAAACCCTGACAACAGTGGTTTAAACACTCTGGACTGCATTTTTATCAGCTAACCTATCAGGAGGTTCCCTGTGCTACAGGATGTCATCAGGGAATTCTGGCTCCTTCCCTCTTCCTATCTTTTTATCCTTTGCTTATATTGCAGGCATGAAGCAGGAGGAAGAGGCAAAGCTTTCTCCTGCCAAAGTTTTCCTCCCCACCCCACCTTTTAGAAGGACTGTACATACATCTCACTGACCATCAGAATTCCTTCTTAACTGTCCACTCTGGTTGAGAGGATGAGCTAGTAACTAATTTAGCTTTCAAGTTTCTTTGTAGAAGAAAGCAAGGGAGAAGGGGTTGTAACAGCTTTTTTCTTTTTTTCTTTTTTTTTTTTTTTTGTATTTTTCTGAAGCTGGAAACGGGGAGAAACAGTCAGACAGACTCCCGCATGCGCCCAACCGGGATCCACCCGGCACACCCACCAGGGGCGACGCTCTGCCCACCAGGGGGCGATGCTCTGCCCCTCCGGGGCATCGCTCTGCCTCGACCAGAGCAACTCTAGCGCCTGGGGCAGAGGCCAAGGAGCCATCCCCAGCGCTGGGGCCATTTTTGCTCCAATGGAGCCTTGGCTGCTGGAGGGGAAGAGAGAGACAGAGAGGAAGGAGGGGGGGTGGAGAAGCAAATGGGCGCTTCTCCTATGTGCCCTGGCCGGGAATAGAACCCGGGTCCCCCTCACTCCAGGCCAGCGCTCTACCACTGAGCCAACCGGCCAGGGCCGTAACAGCTTTTAAGTAGCTATTCCACAATATCTGCTACTGTGGGTTTACCTGTTAGAGAATGTTCAAAGCACTTTGAATAAACAGATACAACTAATAAACTTGCTGGGTTTACTTTTTAATATTTGATGGTAGATTTATCTGAAAGGACCAAATCGACTAGTTTCTTTGGCACCTAAAGAAATATTTTGATGTCTAATGTCTCTGGAAAAACTACACAATAAGCCCTGGCTGGTTGGCTCAGTGGTAGAGTGTCGGCCTGGCGTGCAGAAGTCCTGGGTTCGATTCCCGGCCAGGGCACACAGGAGAGGCGCCCATCTGCTTCTCCACCCCTCCCCCTCTCCTTCTTCTCTGTCTCTCTCTTCCCCTCCCGCAGCCGAAGCTCCATTGGAGCAAAGATGGCCCGGGCGCTGGGGATGGCTCCTTGGCCTCTGCCCCAGGCACTAGAGTGGCTCTGGTTGCGACAGAGCGATACCCCCGGATGGGCAGAGCATCACCGGGTGGCGTGCCAGGTGGATCCTGGTTGGGCGCATGCAGGAGTCTGTCTGACTGCCTCCTCGTTTCCAAGCTTCAGAAAAATACAAAAAAAAAAAAAAAATTACACAATAGCAAAATCTATTTACTCTACTGTGTGATCTTGGCCAGGAAAAGATTCTTATGAAGTTTTGTTGCCTCTGAGAGGCAAACATGCAAGAAATTTCACTGGCTCAGACCTCAATTTCTAAGAGACTTTTTTATTAAGGTAATTTGTATTATAATAAAGTATATATTTTTGTTTTTTAACTAACTGAAGGTACAGACCACGTCCTGCAATGTCACTCTTTTCAACAAAGCAAAGATAGTTCATTTTTAATTTGAGATCATTTAAGACACTTTGTCTTAGACAATTAGAGTATGACTTTTGTGAAATGAATTTATGCTCTCAAGATATAGGTACTTCTGAAAGAAAGGCCTAGATTAAATGTCATTCATTATTTTAGAAATGAAATAAAAATAATGAGTTCAAGTAGTTTTCTGAGACACCACAATTTACTTTATTCTATCTTATTTTACTTTTTTTCAAAAAGCTGTTTCTGGCCCTGGCCGGTTGGCTCCGTGGTAGAGCATCGGCCTGGCGTGCGAGGGACCCGGGTTTGATTCCCAACCTGGGTACATAGGAGAAGTGCCCATTTGCTTCTCCACCGCCCCCCCTCCTTCCTCTCTGTCTCTCTCTTCCCCTCCTGCAGCCAAGGCTCCATTGGAGCAGGGATGGCCTGGGCGCTGGGGATGGCTCCTTGGCCTCTGCCCCAGGCGCTAGAGTGGCTCTGGTCGCCGCAGAGCGACACCCCGGAGGGGCAGAGCATCGCCCCCTGGTGGGCAGAGCGTCGTGCCGGGTAGATCCCGGTCGGGCGCATGCGGGAGTCTGTCTGACTGTCTCTCCCTGTTTCCAGCTTCAGAAAAAATACAAAAAAAAAAAAAAAAAGATTGAAAAAAAAAAGCTGTTTCTTTTCTTTCCAGTTTTGCCTGTTAAGTGTGTTGGCATATAATATCCTGGGCTTGTGATATAAAAGTTACAAAAGAAGCCCTAGCAGGGGTCCCCAAACTTTTTACACAGAGGGCCAGTTCACTGTCCCTCAGACCGTTGGAGGGCCGCCACATACAGTGCTCCTTTCACTGACCACCAATGAAAGAGGTGCCCCTTCCGGAAGTGTGGCGGGGGGCTGGATAAATGGCCTCAGGTGGCCACATGCAGTCCGCGGGCTGTAGTTTGGGGATGCCTGCCTATGGCTTTCTTAATTAAATATCTTAATTTAGGGAGAGGAGATGATTTGATCTGTATCCTGGTAAAATCTTTGTCCTTCTGTATCACAAATTTTAAAATAAATTCTAATGAGTGTGTAGTGACTTACATTGTACAAAAGGCTTTCTCTCATACTATCTCATGTGTTTCTCACAATAATTCTGTGAGACAGGTATGGGAAATACTCCCACTTTATGGATGAGAAAGCTGAGTCTCAGCAAGGGCTGAGTTTGTCCAAGTGGATGGGGTCTAATGTAAAGCGAGCCAGGTTCTCATAGCACACCTCCTCCTCCAGGGTCCATGCTCTTCCCACAGCACCTCTCAACTAGACGGGGAAGCAAGCTGTCAATCATTTTCTGACAGGTTTTTTTATCTATCATCTCTTTAAATTTCTTGACTCCCAAGAAACTCAAAAGTGAATCATAGGTAATTTCTCATATAACCTAAAGAAAAGACAACCTTGAAGGTGTCTTTTGGAATAACGTTGAGAATCAATTGGGGGGATGTCTCCTCAAGCCAAAGGTTCTTGTCTGTCATGAGAGTTTCAGGGAGAGCAGGCAGGTCTTTCTTCCTGTATCTTGTCCCCTCGTCTTCCACCTCAGCACCCATTCTGGATGTCATTGCCATTCTAGTGAGCCAAGGAGGCTGGCAGAGGTGATATTCTTCCCACAGCTGCTACTTACCTATCAGACTTAAGTTATGTAGTGAGTACCGTATTTTTCTATGTACAAGATGCACCTTAATTTTGGGGCCCAAAATTTGAAAAAAAAAGTATTACATAAAGTTATTGAACTCAGGTTTTATTCATCTACAACAATGAGGGCAAAAACAAGCACAAAAAAGTGGGAAATGCAAGGAAAAAAAAAACTACAACCACTGTATAAGATGCACCCAATTTTTAGACCCACAATTTTTTTTTAAATGTGCATTTTAAACATGGGGGGAAATGGTATTTCTTGCAGAATGGTTCTTAGATATATTCTTTTCCTGATATTCTCCAGAAAAGGCAAGATGTGATTCAGACAGATTGCTTTCATGAAGCAGTCACATAATTTGATGAATGACTAAAATGTGCTGCATCCTGAGAGATAGGAGAGAACAATACAAAACAGTGACAAAGGGACCACACAAATGTCCTTTCAGAAGCTCTCTCTCATCTGTCAATACCCACCTGCAGATACAATTCAGTTTAGCACTTTAAAATAGGTCATTGCTGTATGGCATATTGTTGGTGAAAATACTTCTCAAACTGTGTGGCCTCTTTTTAGTTTTTAGAATGGCATTTCCATACCTTCTTTTGAGGAAAATGTCTATGTGAAATTATTTCTTTAAAAGCAGCGCACTGATGTCCAGTGGGGCTCATTCACACACAGGCTGTCCTGAAACTTAAAGTGCTCACAGCCCTGCCTTCTGCCTGGCACCCCGAGACTCCTGCAGTTTCCCTGGCTCAACCATGACTCATGGGACTCTCAACAACTGTGCCTGTGAAGAGGCTCCAGCCCAAGTGAAATGATTAAGACGATAGTAAACATGAGGAGAATGAGAGGAAGACATAGGAATGACATCCTGTCACCACAGGTTCTAATGTCTCAGTGACACACCTCTCTGGCTTGTGTTTTCTATTTGTGATGGCTTCATTTCATGTTGTTTCATTTCACTTTGTTCCCGGAACAAGCTAGGGTTCAAGTTGCCCATCACCTCTGAGTGACAGAATCCGGGTCCGAGTGGTATGAAAGTGTCATTTATTGAGATTGCCAGCAAGCTTAGAAAGCAGGGAGCCTAGAAATGCATCAAATCCTGCCTTGCACTTTCACGGTGCTGACTCTTTTTATAGAGTTCAGGGGCTGTTAATAATGGCACAAGGTGCAAAGTCCATGCAGTTAGTCATCCAACACTAGGAAAGAGGTGGGGTTTAGACATTCTGGGAGGAATGTCTCCCCAGAAAGTTTTTCTGATGTTAACAAAGGTCCAATTAGCATGGGTCCATCAGTTGTCCGTGGTAGTATCCTCAAGGCAGCTGTGGTCTGGTGTCTCTTAGGAGCAGCCAAGGCCTAGTCCCGTTGAGACCATCTGCCTCCAGGAATTATCGGCAAAAGAGACTCCCTATTCTTCTTGGAGACAAAGTAAAGATTTAAGATTGGTGAACTAAGTTTCTAGTTATTTATGGGACCTAACTCTTCACAAGAAATTCTGTAGCTAGGCTTTTACAAACAACTGTTGTGATTAAAACCCCCAATCTTCAGGTCCCTCACCGCATTTCAAAGGGGAAGGCCAGGAAGTCATTAAGAAAGAACAGCAGGTGCCTGATCAGGCCTTGGCCTGACCAGGCAGTGGTGCAGTGGATAAAGCCTCGGATTTGGATGTGGAGGACCTAGGTTCGAGACCCCGAGGTCACCAGCTTGAGCGCGGGCTCACCTGGTTTGAGCAAAGCTCACCAGCTTGAGCCCAAGGTCGCTACCTCGAGCAAGGGGTACTCGGTCTGCTGTAGCCCCCCCCCCTTAAAGGAACATATGAGAGAGCAGTCAATGAACAACTAAGGAACCACAGTGAAGAATTGATGTTTCTCATCTCTTTCCCTGTCTGTCCCTATCTGTCCCTCTCTCTGACTCTCTCTGTCTCTGCCACAACACACACACACACAAAAAGAACAGCAGGTGAATTAAGTATTTCCTAAGCCCTATTGATTATAACTAAAAGCTACTTTTCCTGAAGCTAAATTCCTAACTTTTGAGTTCCCCTAACAATTTCATTTCATTTCAAGCATGTATATGGGTATTTCATTTTGGAAATAAAGGCTCTCATTCCTCCCCTTCGAGTCTCATCCTTCTCACAACCATTCCCAGGGCAACACATAAAACTGAGACTAAGTTACTTGAACCGTTATTTCAAAAGCTATCATAAATCTCTGTGTACTTTCCCTCTACTCGGCCTTGGTTAGTAAACTAGGCATCTTGTCTGCACCAGTGGAATCTCACTGAGAGTAGGGATGACTAATCACTTTTGAGTGGAAAATCACTTTTAGAAGTTGGAAAAACAGGTTAAAAGTACAAGAACAGGTTATTTTAGCTTTACTTTATGACTGATTTACTTGAAGGGCATGAATAGCTTAAAAGAATTACTTATATAAAGATTGGCACTGGCTTTCTTATGACTAGGTTTTTTCTAACCATTATGCTCTGGAAAGCTCTAGTTTGATCAATTTATAGGATAATGAATATTCTATCCCATTAGTTATAGTCTCCAAAGGAGCCATAGCAGTTTTTCTTTAGAGGGGTGTCTGGGGGTATCTCATGCAACATTTACTGTATAAGTAAAAAATAAACATTTACTAATTATTTATAAAGTTGTCTTTATTTTACTGAAGTTTTCAGGGAAAGGCTCTTTCTCTCCATCCACTCCCTTTATCTTCCTTATCAGCATTTTTAGTAATGTTCTTATTTTAATTAATTTTTGTTTTAATTTTTAAAGCACCCTCAAAATTTGTGTTTTATATGATTTTCATATCACCTTTACATTCATATAACATTTGAAATTATAAATCATATACTTCTTTTTTTCTTTTATTTTTTGTGACAGAGACAGAGAGAGGGACAGATAAGGACAGACAGGAAGGGAGAGAGATGAGAAGCATCAATTCTTTGTTGTGGCTCCTTAGTTGTTCATTGATTGCTTTCTCATATGTGCCTTGACTGGGGGGCTGCAGTAGAGCAAGTGACCCCTTGCTCAAGCCAGCAACCTTAGGCTTCAAGCCAGCAACCTTTGGGCTCAAGCCAGCAACCATGGGGTCATGTCTATGGTCCTATGCTTAAGCCAGTGATCCCGCACTCAAGCCAGTGAGCCCGTGCTCAAGCCAGCAACCTTGGGGTTTCGAACCTGAGTCCTCTGCATCCCAGTCCCATGCTCTATCCACTGAGCAACCACCCGGTCAGGCCTTATTTATTTTCTTATGACATGAATCTGTATGTTGCTTGGGTTAAATGTCCTATGCTGTAGTACTCACCAAATGCCGATATATATATATATATATATATATATATATATATATATATATATATATATATATATATATATATATATATATATATATATATATATTTACCCCAAAGATTACTACTCATTCTTGACATTCACCTCAGGGACATACATCAATGCTATACAAACTGTTCTAGAAAACATTTCCACTGAATCCTAATATAAGACTACAAACCTGAAACTCAAAAGTTTCTAAAGCTGAAATCATTTTCTTAGAAGTTTTGGTACATAATTCTTTGGCATATAAACTTAAAGGAGTGTGAGACTATATAGAGTCTTTATTTATCACAGAGTGAAAATTTTTATAAAAACTGCAAAAGTGTTCTTGTGTTTGATTCCCTGGTGGCAGAATTACATAAAATAAACACCATCCAATTCCTTATCTTTCTGATGTCTGAATGTTTTGGCTTTGAAATTACATCTGACCAAAAGAACTTTAGGTAAGAGATTGTGGGTCTTAAACACACTAATGCACGCATACACGTGTGTGCATTTTACAGAACATAAATTAATGAATTTGTAAATGTACATGAAATGAAGATAAACAAATCTCATTTTTGACTTGTTAGGTCTTTTAATTTGCTCATTTTCTCCATGACTCTGTAAGGTGAAATGTAGAAGGAGTAACCTCTTTACCAAGGAGTTTCTTATGTGCCATCAGCAAGACTGTTTTGGAAAGACCACATAAGGATACGAAGAGCATCTGCCCCAGATTTGGATGGTTGTACAATTATCTCACTTGCAACACTCACAGGATTGAACTTGCAAAGTCATCTACTATGTCCACATTACCAAATCCAGTGGATATCATTCAGTCCCTATCTTTTCTCTTGTACTATTTGACATTGTTTGTCACCTCCTGCTTGAACCTTTATTTGGCAGCAAGGAAATCACCCTGTGCTGTTTTATTGCACTACTTCATTTGCTCTTTTTGTCTCTTTTGTTGGAATAAAAAGCTCTTCGTAATCTCTAAATAGTGGGATGCCTTAGAATTCATGTCATATACCTATTCTTTTCTTGATCTATATTTACTCTCTAATCTAATTCCCAGATCCCTAATTTTAAATGTCCATCATATCTGAGAATCACAAAATGTACATATCTTCTCTAAACCTTTTTATTGATATCCATCTTCCTGTACTTTGGGGTTTATTAGGCATCTCAAATAAACCATGTTGGGAAATTAAACTCCTGATTGTTCTTTGACCCAAATATAATCTATTCCACAGAGTTTTTCCTCTTGGAATGTCAATTTAATAATAATGTCCAACCAGCTCTTTGAAGGAGTATTTGATTCAACAAAAAATACAGGTCAGCAAATAATTGCACTTACTTTTAACTTTGTAAATATTTGGCCTTCATTTTGAGACCCAATTCAGCTTGAAGGTGAAGAATTTAATTCAGTTATCCTTATTATAAAATTTTCTTAGCCAAATCAAATTTAAATCAGATGATTAAAGATTTTTACATATCCCTCTTTTCTCTTTGGGTGGCAAATATAGTGCTCACAAAAATTAAGAGATATTTCAAAATGAGTATGAAGCGATAAAAAAGAGAAGCATTTGATATGTCACTGTATACTCAATCACGATAATTGAGTTTGCATCTCATTTGCATAATTAAACAACTTTCTTTGACTTGTTTGCTTTTCTGATATTCTCATTTAATAAAAAAATCAAATGCTTTTTTTATTGCTTCATATTCATTTTGAAATATCCTCTAATGTTTGTGAGCAGTATATGTTCAAAGGCCCATGTAGAATAATGATATTTTGGAAAACTCCTTAATCTGGATGGTCATCAGATCATTGTGCAGATGTCCTCAGAGGGGGAACTTGACTCACCTTTGGTAACAAGCAATTATTTACATTGGGACCTGACTCCCAGTCTCCCATGGCCACTAGGCTCTGTAAGTCCATCCACCCACTCTATCTCTTCTATCTCTCAGTTGTGGGATGTTTTTCGGTTTTTATTAAGTGTGAGGCAGAGTGACAGACTCCCACATGTTCCCCAACTTGGATTCCCCTGGCAAGCCACTGGAGGGGCGATGTTCTACCCATTTGGGGCTATTGCTCCATTGCTCGGCAACTGAGCTATTTTAGCACCTGAAGGTGAGGCCATAGTGCCATCCTCAGTACCTGAGGCCAACTTGCTCAAATAAGCCATGACTGTGGGAGGAGAGAGAGAGAGAGAGAGAGAGAGAGAGAGAGAGAGAGAGAGAGGGAGGGAGGGAGGGAGGAGGTACAGGGGTGGATAAGCAGATGGTCACTTCTCCTGTGTGCCTTTACTGGGAGTTGAACCCATGACTTTCACATGCTGCGCCAATGCTCTACAACTGAGCCAACCGGCCAGCACTCAGCCATGATATACTTAAGAGACCATCAGCATCTCTCAGCCCTTCTGCACCCCCCTATTGGATAATAGGGCAAAGCTAGAGAAACTTGGAGATTCTATCCAATGAGAAAGTTTCTGGATGTGGAAGGCCATCTCAGTCCAGTCCATTTCAGCTGCCTTTCTCCTCTGTATGCTATTTAATTTCCAGTCTTTTAAACCAGTCTTTTTTTTTTAATCATACTGTTTTTCCTCTGACAAGGAAGAGAGAAAATCTCATACCTGCCACTAACATATCCACCTTGTTTAACATTACTGTACCCTTCTCTGACTCTTTACTGGACTGAAATAACATTGTGTAGTCTCCAGGTTAGGGAAATCTGTATTTTCCTGCATTCTATTTTAAATTTTTTTAAGTGATAAGAGGTGAGATAGTGAGACAGACATCTGCATGTGCCCCGACCAGGATCCATCCAACAACCACCATCTGGGGCCAATGCTTGAATCAACTGAGCTATTTTTAGTGTTTGAGGCTGATGCTCTCCAACCAACCAAGCCATCCTCAGCAGCTGGGCCAATACTCGAACTATTCTAGCCACTGGCTGCGAGAGGGGAAGAGAGAGAGAAGGGGAAGAGGGATGGGGAAAAAAGCAGGTAGTTGCTTCTCTTATGTACCCTGACCAAGAATTGAACCCAGGATGTCCATATGTGGGGCCAAGGTTCTATCAACTGAGACAGCTGGCCAGGGCCTCTATTTGTTTTAAAATACGTATTAAAATTATTTCAGGCATATAAGAATGTGAGCAATGTACCTCTATTTAGCTTAGATATAAAGGAGTATAGATTGAATTGAAGACACCAGTGACGCCTGACCAGGCAGTGGCACAGTGGATAGAGCATTTGACTGGGATGCAGAGGACCCAGGTTTGAGACTCCGAGGTCGCCAGCTTGAGCACGGGCTCATCTGGTTTGAGGAAAAGCTCACCAGCTTGGACCCAAGGTCACTGGCTCGAGCAAGGGGTTACTTGGTCTGTTGAAGGTCCACGGTCAAGGCACATATGAGAAAGCAATCAATGAACAATAAGGTCTTGCAATGAAAAACTGATAATTGATACTTCTCATCTCTCTCCATTCCTGTCTGTCTGTCCCTGTGTATCCCTCTCTCTGACTCTCTCTCTGTCCCTTTAAAAAAAAAAAGACACCAGTGCCAGTTTAGATAAGTTGCAATAAACAACTCCCAAATCTCAGTAGCTCAAAACAACAAAATTTATTTCTCACTCACACCAAGTGTTCTATATGGATTGGCAGGGATGGTGCCTCAGTGAGGTTACTCAGGCTGATGGAGGCTTCATCCTAACATACAAACTAACATTACTTATTCAGAAAGTCAACTTCCTTTTTTTCCCATCCTACACTTCCTTCTTGTCTCTGTAATTCCCAGAACTGCAATTACAATATTGAAATATAGCAGTGATCATGGACATGGTTTTTTGTTCTTCATTTTAAAAGGGATGGTTTTAGCTAGTCATTATTAATTATAAGCTTTCATTGTGGTTGATGATGTTTTCAATAATGTTCTTCATCTTTTTCAAAATTAATGTACTTCTTTTATTTATTCATTTATTATTTTTTTATTTTTATGCAGGGGAGAGCATGAACACAGTCCCCCACTATGCTATTGAGTTTCCCACATTTGGGGAAATCGCAGAGGTCAACACATCCAGAATGCAATGGAGAAACCTCTCCCAAGGAAAACCACCTTCGCGATCATGGTATCTTCCCTGTCAGGTAAGTATAAAATATACTTCTTGATTTTTTTTAGAGATCTGCTTTTGACATTTAAAACCAAACTGATGGCACTAAAAGAATTTTAATCTGTTCCTCAGCATTCTGCTATATGTTCCCATTCTCTGGGGCAAGAAGCATGGAATGATTCATACTTCTCATCTTGTTTAAATGGGGAAGGGTTGTGTGGTTCAAATAAAAGGAATTGTCAAGAATGACAGAAAAATCAGTTATTATACCAAGACATTATCTCACAACATGCCACTTAAGGATTAGTTTTTTGGATTTTTTTTTTTTTTTTTTTTGCTTGACCAAGCGGTGGTACAGTGAATAGAACATCGACCCAGGGTGTTGAGAATGCAGGTTCAAAACACCGAGGTTGTAGGCTTTGGCATGGGCTCATCCAGTTTGAGTGTGGCCTCACCAGCTTGAATGCAAGGTTGCTGGCTTGAGCGTGGGATCATAAACATGGCCCAACATCATTGGCTTGAGCCCAAAGGTTGCTGGCTGGAGCAGAGGGTCACTGGCTCAGCTGGAGCAACCCCCCCTCCAGGGAAGGCACATATGAGAAAGCAATCAATAAACAACTTAGGTGCCACAGCTACAAATTGATGCTTCTCATCTCTCTCCCTTCCTGTCTATCCCTGTTTCTCTCTCCTTTGCTAAGAAAAAAAAAAAAAAGGATTAGGTTTTCTTTTCAAAATTGTACTTCTAACATTCATACTTATTATTGCATGCATCTGCTGTTCAGTCATGTATATGTTACTATTTATCCATTTTTCTGCTGGTAGTTTTCAGGATTTTACAACTATATATGAGATTCTGTAAACATTCTTGTACACACCTTGTGATGCTGGTGGTAGCAATGGTAGATGTGTACAAAAGTTTCTTTTGGGTATATGCTTATCAGGAAAATTGCTGGGTTATACAGTAGATGAATGTTCATCTTTGCAAGATATTGCCAATTATTTTCCAAAATGATTTTAGTAATTAGCATTTCTTCCAGCCATGTCTAAAAGATCACAGTAATCTAGGTCTGCTCCAATATCACCAGAGAAGACTCAAGTCCCATGGGCTTCTTCTTCCTCAGTTCTTGTCACATTCACAAGAAATAATTTGGGTGAGAGACAGAATGCAGCATTCCGTAAAGCAAGCAGCTTATTAAGCAAAGCTATACACTGACATGTGGCACAAGCTGGCAAACTCGGCTGTCCTGAGCATCCCACCTGTTGGGTTCCCAGAAGTTAGATATTCTTAGCTTCAAGGCTTTGTTTCCCTGATATCAGGGCTAAAAGACAGGGTTTCAAGGTTCTCCATTGTAGTTTTTCTTTTAACTGCTGGAATACCTGGTTATTTTGATTTGTCTGATCACAAGACGGCCTAATCTCTCATTCAGTGGGTGAGATACGCCCCCCTTGTCCCCCTTCCCCTTTTCCTGTCTATCCTGCCTAACACCAACACTTGGTATCATCAGATATCTTACTGTCACCAAGAAAATGAGTGTGAAATGGCATCTTATTCTAGTATTTATTTCCATTCCCTTGCTCATTAGAGTGGCTGACCACTTTTTTATCATTTTTCCCCAATATGTGCTCTCTCCTCTGTGAAATATCTGATAATGTCTTTATATCTAATATTGGATTATTTGTAACTTTCTTCAAATAAGAAACATTTACATTGAAAAAGTCAAAGACACTTCAGAGAAAGAGGACAATTTTTAAGGTCAAATTTTAAAAATCTGATTTTAAAGAATAAATAGCTTGACCTGTGGTGGCACAGTAGATAAAAGGTTGACCTAGAATGCCAAGGTCACCAGTTCGAAACCCTGTGCTTCCCAGGTCAAGGCACATATGGGAGTTTATGATTCCTACTCCTCCCCTCTTCTCTCTCTTTTTTTCTCGCCCCTCTCCAAAATGAACAAATAAATAAAAAAAATAGTAAGAACAAATAGCTTCTTCAGATTTGGTAGCTGATACTCAAGTTATGCTAAACTGGACTGTTAGCAATTTTTACAGAAAAATTCCAAATTAATTTACAGTGAGGTTTCTTTTCCAAAGAATTTATTCTTAGCTGTTAAATCATATCTGGGTTCCAATCTGAAAACTTTGCCTGATGATAAGAGGACAGAAGTTGCTAGAAATTTATTTTGTTAGGAAGATGGAAAGGAAGGGCCAGGACAGGACAAAAGTGGAAAGCAGGTGTATGCTAGATGTCCCCAATTGATTGCTGTTTCTGAGTTTCTCACTGCTATAGTTAGCACTGTCGACATAAGAATATCCAAACCTGCAGAAAAATGTTATAAGTTTATTAGAATTTATTTCAGCCAAACAGAGGATATGCCAGGAAGCAAGATTTCAACAGATTGAGAAAAATACTTTCAGAAATGACAGTTTTTCAGCTTCTTTTATGCTTTTGGAAGTAAGGCAGGAACATAAGAAAGATTACATGAAAGTAAGAAAAAGCAAGGTGGGGATTGGATTCCAGAAGCAACTTATTATTTTATTTTCTGAAGTGAGAAGCAGGGAGGCAGAGAGACAGACTCTGCATGTGCCCAACCAGTGTCCACTCAGCATGTCCACCCTGGGTGTGAAGCTCTGCCCATCTGGGGCATTGCTCCATTGCAATCTGACCCATTCTAGCACCTGAGGCTGAAGCCATGGAGCCATCCTCAGCACCCGGGCTAATTTTGCTCCAATGGAGCCTTGGCTGTGGGAGGGGAAGAGAGAGATTGAGAGGAAGGAGAGGGGGAAGGGTGGAGAAGCAAATGGGAGCTTTTCCTGTGTGCTCTGGCTGGGAATTGAACCTGGGACTTTCACATGCCAGGCCGATGCTCTACTGCTCAGCTAGCTAGCCAGGGCTCCAGCAGCAACTTTCAACAGTTTTTATCTCATGGAACACATAAATTAGTTACTAAAATTCAGCCAAAGAACAAAATCAAATTTTTTTTCCTATCTGATGAAAAAAAATAGGTATAATTTTGATTCACTTACAGAAGATCACAATTGTTGTGCTGGTTATTGTTATTTTTCTATTTGACATTCTAAGGGAAAAGGGGTCAGTGCCCCTGACTAAAGAGCCAGGTATTGCATGTATTAAAAATTCTTGCAGTACAGAGAAAATACCAAGCCTAGACTCAACCAACTCTACAAATAAAAAACCCAAAAACAGACAATGAGAAAACAAAGAAGTGCAATCCAAATGAAACCACAAGAGACACCTTCAAAAGATGAACTGAGTGAAATGGAAATACTCAAACTTCCAGATGCGGAGTTCAAAATAATGATTGTAAGTATGCTTAGGGATCTTAGAACAACAATGGATGGTCATTATGAAAACCTAAATAAAGAAATAGCAAGTATAAAAAAGAATCAGTCGGAGATGACAAAGACAATATCAGAAATAAAGACAACAATGGAAGGAATTAAAAACAGGATAGATAGAGCAGAGGATCGAATCAGCGAGTTGGAGGACAACTGGAATGAAGGCATGAAAGAAGAGAAGAAAAGAGAAAAGAGACTCAAAAAGTCAGAGGAAACCCTTAGAGAGCTCTGTGACAACATGAAGAGAAATAACATCCGCATCATAGGAGTTGCTGAAGAAGAAGAAAAAGAACAAGGGATAGAGACTTTGTTCAATCTTATCATAGCTGTAAACTTCCCTAAATTAATGCAAGAGAAACTCTCACAAGTCCAAGAAGCACAGAGGACTCCATTAAAGAGAAACCCAAAGAAACCTACACCAAGACACATCATAATTAAAATACCAAAGCTAAGCGATAAAGAGAAAATATTAAAAGCTGCAAGAGAAAAAAAACTTATCACCTACAAAGGAGCCCCCATATGGATGACATCCAACTTCTCAACAGAAACATTTGAGGCCAGAAGGGAATGGCAAGAAATATTCAAAGTAATGCAGAACAAGAACCTACAACCAAGATTACTTTATCCAGCAAGGCTATCGTTTAAAATCGAAGGAGAAATAAAAAGCTTCCCAGACAAAAAACAACTCTAGGAATTCATTACAACCAAACCAATGCTGCAGGAAATGTTAAGGGGCCTGTTGTAAACATATCAAAGTGGGAAAAGAATATAGCAAAAAGGAATATACCTTTAAAGAAGAAAATGGCAATAAACAACTTCATATCAATAATAACCTTAAACGTAAATGGATTAAATGATCCAATCGAAAGACATAGGGTAGCGGCGTGGATAAGAAAACAGGACCCATACATATGCTGTCTACAAAAGACACACCTTAGAACAAAAGATACACATAGATTGAAGGTAAAAGGATGGAAAAAAACATTTCATGCAAATGGAAATGAAAAAAAAGCTGGGGTAGCAATACTTATATCAGACAAATTGGACTTTAAAACAAAGGATATAGTAAGAGGTAAAGAAGGCCACTATGTAATGATAAAGGGAGTAATCCAACAAGAAGATATAACTATTATAAATATCTATGCACCTAATATAGGAGCACCCAAATATATAAAGCAGACTTTGATGGATTTAAAGGGCGAGATCAACAGAAATACTATAATAGTAGGAGATTTCAATACCCCACTAAAATCACTGGATAGATCCTCAAGAAAGAAAATTAGCAAAGAAACAGCAGACTTATTGGAAACAATAGATCAACTTGATTTAATAGATATCTTCAGAACCTTTCACCATAAAGCAGCAGAATATACATTCTTTTCAAGTGCTCATGGTACATTCTCTAGAATAGACCACATGTTAGGGCACAAAAGTGCTCTCAACAAATTTAAGAAGACTGAAATCATATCAAGCACTTTCTCTGATCACAATGGCATGAAACTAGAAATGAACCACAACAAAAAAGCTAAAAAATTCTCAAACACATGGAAACTAAATAGCAGGTTATTAAATAATGAATGGATTAAGAATGAGATCAAAGAAGAAATAAAAAAAATTCCTAGAAACGAATGACAATGAGTATACAACAACTCAAAATTTATGGGACACGCCCTGGCCGGTTGGCTCAGCGGTAGAGCGTCGGCCTAGCGTGCGGAGGACCCGGGTTCGATTCCTGGCCAGGACACACAGGAGAGGCGCCCATTTGCTTCTCCACCCCTCCGCCGCACTTTCCTCTCTGTCTCTCTCTTCCCCTCCCGCAGCCAAGGCTCCATTGGAGCAAAGATGGCCCGGGCGCTGGGGATGGCTCTGTGGCCTCTGCCCCAGGCGCTAGAGTGGCTCTGGTCGCAATATGGCGACGCCCAGGATGGGCAGAGCATCGCCCCCTGATGGGCAGAGCGTCGCCCCATGGTGGGCGTGCCGGGTGGATCCCGGTCGGGCGCATGCGGGAGTCTGTCTGACTGTCTCTCCCTGTTTCCAGCTTCAGAAAAGTGAAAAAAAAAAATTTATGGGACACAGCAAAGGCAGTACTGATAGGGAAGTTCATAGCACTACAGGCACACTTTCAGTAGCTAGAAAAAGCTCAAATAAACAACTTAACCCTGCATCTAAAAGAATTAGAAAAAGAACAGCAAGTAAAGCCCAAATGTAGTAGAAGGAAGGAAATAATAAAGGTCAGAGCAGAAATAAATGACATAGAGGCTAAAGAAACAATACAGAGGATCAATGAAACTAGAAGCTGGTTCTTTGAAAAGGTAAACAAGATTGATGAACCTTTAACTAGACTCACCAAGAAAAAGAGAGAGAGGACTCAAATAAATAAAATTAGAAATGAGAGTGGAGAAATAACAATTGACACAACAGAAATACAAAATATTGTAAGAAAATACTATGAAGAACTGTATGCCAAAAAACTAGACAACCTAGATGAAATGGACAAATTCCTTGAAACATACAATCTTCCAAAAATCAATCTGGAAGAATCAGAAAACCTAAACAGACCGATTACAACAAATGAGATCAAAACAGTTATCAAAAAACTCCCAACAAAGAAAAGTCTGGGGCCCGATGGCTTCACAACGGAATTCTACCAAATATTCAAAGAAGAACTAACTCCTATCCTTCTCAAACTATTTCAAAAAATTCAAGAGGAAGGAAGACTTCCAAGCTTCTTTTTTGAGGTGAGCATAATTCTGATTCCAAAACCAGGCAAAGACAACACAAAGAAAGAAAATTATAGGCCAATATCTCTGATGAATATAGATGCTAAAATCCTCAACAAAATATTAGCAAACTGGATCCAACAATATATGGAAAAAATCCTACATCATGATCAAGTGGGATTTATTCTGGGGAGGCAAGGCTGGTACAATATTTGTAAATCAATCAATGTGATTCATCACATAAACAAAAAGAAGGAGAAAAACCATATGATAATTTCAATAGATGCAGAAAAAGCATTTGATAAAATCCAGCACACATTCATGATCAAAACTCTCAGCAAAGTGGGAATACAGGGAACATACCTCAACATGATAAAAGCCATCTATGAGAAACCCACAGCCAACATCATACTCAATGGGCAAAAATTAAAAGCAATACCCTTAAGATCAGGAACAAGGCAGAGGTGCCCCCTTTCACCACTCTTATTTAACATAGTCCTGGAAGTCCTAGCCACAGCAATCAGACAAGAAGAAGAAATAAAAGGCATTCAAGTTGGGAAAGAAGAAGTAAAACTATCATTATTTGCAGATGATCTGATATTGTATATAGAAAACCCTAAAGTCTCAGTGAAAAAGCTACTGGACCTGATAAATGAATTCAGCAAAGTGGCAGGATATAAAATCAATACTCAGAAATCAGAGGCATTTTTATACACCAACAATGAACAGTCAGAAATAGAAATTAAGGAAACAATCCCCTTCACAATTACAACCAAAAAAATGAAGTACCTAGGAGTAAACTTAACCAGGGAGACTAAAGACTTGTACTCGGAAAATTACAAAGCAATCAAGGAAGAAAAGAAATCAAGGAAGATACAAACAAGTGGAAGCATATACCGTGCTCATGGTTAGGAAGAATAAATATCATTAAAATGTCTATTTTACCCAAAGCAATCTATAAATTCAATGCAATACCAATTAAAATACCAATGACATACTTCAAAGATGTAGACCACATATTCCAAAAATTTATATGGAACCAAAAGAGAACACAAATAGCCTCAGCAATCTTAAAAAAGAAGAATAAAGTGAGAGGTATCACACTTCCTGATATCAAGTTATACTACACGGCCATTGTACTCAAAACAGCTTGGTACTGGCATAAGAACAGGCATATAGATCAATGGAACAGAACAGAGAACCCAGAAATAAACCCACAGTTCTATGGACAATTGATATTTGACAAAGGAGGTAAGGAAATACAATGGAGTAAAGACAGCCTCTTTAACAAATGGTGTTGGGAAAATAGGACTGCTACCTGAAAAAAATGAAACTAGATCATCAGCTTACACCACTCACAAAAATAAACTCAAAATGGAAAAAGGTCTTAAATGTAGGCCGTGAAACTATAAGCATCTTAGAAGAAAACATAGGCAGTAAGCTATCCGACATCTCTCGGAGCAATATATTTGCTGATTTATCTCCACAGGGAAGTGAAATAAAAGACAGGATAAACAAATGGGACTATATCAAACTAAAAAGCTTTTCCACAGCTAAAGACAACAAGAACACAATAAAAAGACAAACTACACAATGGGAGAACATATTTGACAATACGTCTGCTAAGGGGTTAATAACCAAAATTTATAAAGAATTTGTAAATCTCAAAACCAGGAAGACAAACAATCCAATAAAAAAATGGGCAAGAGAGATGAATAGACACTTCTCCAAAGAGGACAAACAGATGGCCAATAGGCATATGAGAAAATGCTCAACATCACTAATCATTAGAGAAATGCAAATTAAAACCACAATGAGATATCACCTCACACCAGCCAGAATGGCAATCATCAACAAAACAACACAGAATAAGTGCTGGTGAGGATGTGGAGAAAAGGGAACCCTCCTGCACTGCTGGTGGGAATGCAGACTGGTGCAGCCACTGTGGAAAACAGTATGGAGATTCCTCAAAAAACTGAAAATCGAACTGCCTTTTGACCCAGCTATCCCACTTTTAGGAATATACCCCAAGGACACCATAGAACGGCTCCAAAAGGAGAAATGCACCCCCATGTTTGTGGCAGCATTGTTCACAATAGCAAAGATCTGGAAACAGCCCAAGTGTCTCTCAGAGGACGAGTGGATTAAAAAGCTTTGGTACATATATACTATGGAATACAACTCAGCCATAAGAAATGATGACATCAGATCGTTTACAACAACATGGATGGACCTTGATAACATTATATGGAGTGAAATAAGTAAATCAGAAAAAAACTAAGAACTATATGAATCCATACATAGAAGGGACATAAAAATGAGACTCAGAGACATGAACAAGAATGGGATGGCAACAGGGGTGGGGGGATGGGGTGAAGAAGGATAGAGGGTTGGCGGAGGGGAGGGGCACAAGAAAACCAGATAGAAGGTGACAGAAGACAATTTAACTTTGGGGGAGGGGTACACAGCACAATCAAATGTCAAAATAATCTAGAGATGTTTTCTTTCAATATATGTACCCTGATTTATCAATTTCACTGCATTAAATTTAATAAATAAATTTAAAAAAAAGTCTTGCAGTACAGCAGTTGAAAGTTACTGTATTATGTGGTCTTTTGAGGGAGCTTATACTTCCAGTGTTGTCAAGTACCCCATACCTCAATTCTGCGGGTTTACGTAGAGACACCAAGTCCAGATGAATTTTAAGGAGTTTTATTAAAAGAGGAGATTTATTAAATATGCCAGCTGCATATGACTAACTCAGGGCATTCGCAGACCCAAATCGTATGTGTGTGGGCACAGCCCATGCAGCAGGTTAGGTACCTTTGTTCACACACACACACACAGGTTGGCAGGAAAAGAAGGAGGGGGATGGGACATAATTCATTAGCAAGCTTACAACTTTTGTCTATAGGACCTATAAAAACATTTCTACATATCAAAACTTATAAGGTAACACAATACCAAAAATGTTATTCCACATGTTGGGCAGATAAAATATATTATGCTCACTTTGTTAAAGATGACACTGCTCATGTGGAGGCCGTCACCCAGGTGATATTAATGTGTGTTGGCGGTGGGCTGAAGGCAGGCAGGATCCTTGTAGTCTAGGGCTTGGTTTTAGGACTAAGCCTTTCCCACCCTTTTTGATGTGGGGTAGTACAATCCCATCATGCCTTGGCTAAGTGACTTTGTATTAGAGACTTCCCTATTTTGTATATTGGATTAAGGGTTTTGATTTCTACATTATAAAATGGGGGCAAAATGAGAGCTTGCTCTCTTGGTTGCTGATATTAACATTAGGAGAGAGCAGAGAGGAGAGGAGAGGAGAGAGAGGCTACATGGAGGAGGCCAGGAGAAGCAGCTAAGATGGCGGTGTGTTGAGTGAGAAGCCAGTTTGTGCAGAGTTTGTGCAGGGAGAAGGAAGGAGATGGGGAACAGTGGTGAATAAGTCTGGTGAGCTAGAAACCTTTGATTCTAGGAAACTTGGATAAGTCAGTAGCTTTGTGAGCACTGAATGTGAGTGGGTTTTGGAGCCCAGTGTGTGTTTTTACTTGCCCGCCGGGTGCAAGCAAGAATTAAAGCTAATGGCCCACCAGTTTTTGGCTCTGTTGTTTCTTTACCGACTGTCCGAATCCAATGCGAACCTGCATGGGCCAGGCTGCTGTGATAGTGGCCCTGGCTACTGGCTCTACACCACATATTAAAAGATATTCCTAAATTTTCTAGTGTTCATTTGCCATTCCTTTGTTTAGAGATATATGCATTAATTACATGCTTTCAGGAGGGGAGGGGTGGTTTCCATGGCGCTAGGGAATAAATGCCTGCAAATGGCTCATCAAATAAGAAAAGGTTTTTTCAATCTCTCCCTTCCTGCACCTGGCTAGCTATTTATCTGCTTCCTTACAGGTGTGGGGGAAGGACTGGAATCTAAATCTTCTTCCCCTTTTCATTTACAATACAATGCTTTCAGCCATCCTGAGTTGAAGTAAATCACATAAGTGTAAAAGTCATTTTTACAAAATCTCTCTGCACACCTAACCCAAATTAATAAAAATGCTCTTTAAGCGTGATAGTAGAAGGGAGCCTCCTACACAGTATGTTTCTTCAAGCCAGGAAACTTTCACATTTCTTTCCCTAAAATATTAATATTAATTTTGTAGCTTTCTGGTACATCACTACACCAGAAGGATGTGAGTGAGGAATTTCAAAGGCATTGTTAACCTAGATGCATAAAAACAATGCACCCAGGCCTGACCTGTGGTGGTGCAGTGGATAAAGCCTCAACCTGCAAACGCTGAGGTTGCCAGTTCAAAACCCTGGGCTTGCCTGGTCAAGGCACATATGAGAGTTGATGCTATCTGCTCCTCCCCCCTTCTCTCTCTCTCTCTCTCTCTCTCTCTCTCCTCTCTATAATGAATAAATAAAATCTTAAAAAAAATAAATAAAATGAATAAATAAAAACAATGCACCCAGAGTGTAAAGCCAGTAGCCACGGCCACCATCACAGCCACCTGGCCCATGCAGGTTCACATTTGATTTGGACAGACAGTAATGAAACAACGACGACACAAACTGGTGGGCCATTAGTTTAATCCTAGCTTTCACCTGGCAGGCAAGAAATACACACAGTGGGAAAACACTTCCTTTTCCATTCAGGGCTCCCAAAGCCACTGACTTATCCGAGGTTTCCTATGATCAAAGGTTTCTAGCTCACCAGCCTTATTCACCTCTGTTCCCCATCTGTAAAGCCAGTAGCCAGGGCCACCATCACATCAGCCTGGCCCATGCAGGTTCCCATTGGATTCGGACAGTCGCTAAAGAAACAATTGAGCCAAAAACTGATGGGCCATAATTTTTAATCCTAGCTTACAGTAGGTGCTCTTTCCAGCTGGGCTCTCATCTTATAGAGACTGCGGATTGCAACTCCAGCCCAATTCTCCTCATCCTCCAAAGAGGAACTGAAAACACCAGCTCCCACTGCCGGGCTTGCAGCCCCGGGCCCGGCCTCAGCCCCGGCCCCAGCCTCCTGCCGCTGCTGGCTCTCCACAGCATCCAGGGCAATCTGCAACTCACGAACCTGTGATTCCTCCTCCAGTAGCTACTCTATTTCCAGGCGAATCTCGCAAACCTGGTCAGGCTCCTCCTCCAGCGCTTCCTCCAGCTCCAGGGTCAGCATCTGTTTCTCCCACGTTTGCTCCAGCTCCTTCCACTGCTCGGTTTGCAGGTCCCAGGCAGCCTCTTCCACAGAGATCTCAGTTTCCTCACACATGGCTGTAAAAGTCAGCCAGCCTATGGTCCCCAAAAGGACAGCCAGGGGAAACCATAACAGCAGCCAGTCTTCTACTACACCGCTCAAAGGTGGTGGTGACTCCATACCGATCTGTATTGAATCCTGCCGACTACGCCAAATGTAAAGCCAGTGACCAGGGTCACCATCACAGCAGCCTGGCCCATGCAGGTTCCCATTGGATTCGGACAGTCGGTAAAGAAACAATTGAGCCAAGAACCGATGGCCCATCATCTTTAATCCTCGCTTGCACCTGGCAGGCAAGTAAAAACACACACTGGGCTCCAAAACCCACTCACATTCAGTGCTCACAAAGCTACTGACTTATCTGAGTTTCCTAGAACCAAAGGTTTCTAGCTCACCAGACTTATTCACCTCTGTTCCCCATCTCCTTCCTTCTCCCTGCTCAAACTCTGCACTAACTGGCTTCTCACTCAACACTCCACCATCTTGGCTACTTCTCCTGGCCTCCTCCACGTGGCCTTTCTCTGCTGTCCTCTCTACTCTCTGTTCTAATGTTAATCTCAGGAACCAAGAGAGGAAGCTCCTGTTCTGCCTCATTTTATAGTGTAGATTCATAACCTTTAATCCAATATACAAAATAGGGAAGTTTCTAATACAAAGTCACTTATCTGGGGCATGATGGGATTGTACCACCCCACATCAAAACGGGTGGGAAAGGCTTAGTCCTAAAACCAAGCCCCAGGCTACAAGGATCCTGCCTGCCCACAGCCCACAGAGACACACATTAATATCACCTGGGCAACGGCCTCCCCGTGGGCAGCGTCATCTTTAACAAAGTGAGCATAATACATTTTATCTGCCCAACACCATCTCCTCTCTGCACAAACTCTGCACAAACTGGCTTCTCCTTCAGTTCTCCACCATCTTGGCTGCTTCTCCACTCCTCCACCTGCCCTTTCTCTGCTCTCCCCTCTAATGCTAATCTCAGGAACCAAGAGAGAACAAGCTCCAGTTCTGCCCCATTTTATAGTGTAGAAATCAACATGTTTAATCCAATATACAAACAAAGAAGTCTCTGATACAAAGTCACTTAGGGTGGTGTTGAGCAGATAAAATACAGTGTGTCCGTAAAGTCACAGTGCACTTTTGACCGGTCATAGGAAAGCAACTAAAGACGATAGAAATGTGAAATCTGCACCAAATAAAGGAAAACTCTCCCAGTTTCATACTTATTCAGTGCAGTTTGATGGGGGCTCATGCACAGATATTTTAGGGCTCCTTAGGTAGCTATCCCTTATAGCCTCTACAGACTCGGCACTGACTGATGGCCTACCAGAATGGAGTTTCTCCACCAAACTGCTGGTTTCCTTCAACTGCTTATCCCACCGAGTAATGTTATTCCTATGTAGTGGCACTTTGTTATAAACGAGCCGATATTCTCATTTCACTTTGGTAACGGATTTGAATTTAGCGAGCCACAGAACACACTGAACTTTCCTCTGTACCGTCCACATCTTGACTGGCATGGCCGTCGGCTGCTCCGCTGTATACACAGTGTTACATTATCATCTGTGCATGCGCACATGCTGCCACATCATCCTACAGAAACTGGGAGGGTTTTCCTTTTATTTGGTGTAGAGTTCATATTTCTATCGTCTTTTGTTGCTTTCCTGTGACTGGTCAAAAGTGCACCATGACTTTATGGACACACTGTATATTATGCTCACTTTGTTAAAGATGGCACTGCCCACGAGATTGCTTGGGATGGGCATCATTATGTTAATATGTGTTGGGGGAGGGCTTTCGTGCCAAAAGTTTTTAAAAGGAAGAGAGATCATGTTGTTTGGGGAGAAGAGTGATTATATTCTATGAGGAGCACATGAGAGAGCAGAGCAGAGAAAGGCCATGAGGAGGAGAGGAGAAGCAGCCAAGATGGCAGAGTGTTGAAGGAGAAGCCGGTTTGTACAGAGAGAAGGAGATGGAGAACAGAGGTGAACAAGGCTGGTGAGCTAGACACCTTTGATTCTAGGAAACTTGGATAAGTCAGTGGCTTTGGAGCCCTGAATGGAAAGGGAAGTGTTTTCCCACTGTGTGTATTTCTTGCCCGCTGGGTGCAAGCTAGGATTAAAGCTAATGGCCCACCAGTTCTTGGCTCTGTTGTTTCATTACCGTCTGTCTGAATCAAATGCGAACCTACATGGACCATGCAGCTGTGATGGTGCCTGTAGCTACTGGCTTTACAGGTGGGAAAAGCTTAGTCTTAAAACTAAGCCTTAGGGTATAACAACCCTTCCTGCTTACAGCCTGTCCCCCACACCCAATGCAAAGTATAAGCAAGCAAACCTATATATCATATTTACAAACTTATTTGACCAACACAGAGTGCTTAATGTTAAGCCCAATCCGGAGGGACCTGAAACATTGAAAACATGAACAAGGTCCATCGATTACACACCAAAGCTTTATTGTTTAGCTTGGCCAAGCGGCGGCAACTCCAACAGAAATCTGAGGGAGAGCGCGCTGGCCCTTTGTTTTATCTAGTTTTTATAGTTTTGTAAGTGGGAAGTACAGAAGCAAAAATTGTAATTAGGAGCCCTTTACCACTATTGGTTATAGTCATATGTCCTTTAACATGATAGGACCATGTTCAATTTGCAAGCCATACATCATTTTGGAGAAAACAAAATTTACAAATCAACACAATGGTAGAAAGATGTCTCTTTACATATTAAAAGGCATTCCTATATTTTCTAGTGTTCATCTGCCATCTCTCTGTCCAGAGTTACGCGTATTAACCACATGCATTTACATAGGAGAGGTAATTTCCGTGGGGACAAATGCCCGCAAATGGCTCATTGCTATAAGAAAAGCTTTTTTTTTTTTTAATTTTGGCTTTTCTCTCCCTGCACCTGGCTGGCCATTCACCCCTTTCCCCACAGTATGGTGGAATGTCTGGGGATCCATGTTTTCCTCCCCTTTGCATTTACAATACAATGCCAAGGCCCATCCTGGTTATGCCAATCACACAGTACAGAGATCATTCACAAAATGTCTCTGCACACCTTAACCCAAATTAATAAAATGTTCTTCAAGCCTCTTAAAATATTAATATTAATTCTGTAGTTTTTGGTACCTTACGACACCTGTGGGTGAAGTGGTGCAGTGGCTCCTCACTTAAGGCAGACACAAATCTTTTACTAAAGAAGTTATATTAGCTCTGACCAGTTGTCTCAGTGATAGAGCATTGGCCTAGCATGTGGATGTCCTGGGTTCAATTCCAGGTCAGAGCACACAGTATAAGTGACAATCTGCTTCTCCACCTCTCCCCTCCTTCTCTTTCTCCCTCTGTTTCTCTTTCTCTCTCTCTTCCCCTCCTGCAGACTCAGCTCGATTTGTTCCAGCACATCCTCCCCAGGTGCTGAAGATGGCTCTCTGCAGCTTTTGCCTCAGGCATTAAAAATAGCTTGATTATGAGTATGGCCCCAGATGGAGTTTTCCAGGTGTATCCCTGTTGGGGTGCAATCAGGAGTCTGTTTCTCTCTCTCCCCTCTTCTCACTTGGAATAAGAAAAAAAAAGTTATATGTTGGGCAGATAAAATGTATTATGCTCACTTTGTTAAAGATTACGCTCCCCACGAGGAGGCCGTCGCCCAGGTGATATTAATGTGTGTTGGGGTGGGCTAAAGGCAGGCAGAATCCTTGTAGCCTGGGGCTTGGTTTTGGGATTAAGCCTTTCCTACCCTTTTTGATGTGGGGCGGTACAAGCCAATCATGCCTCAGAGAAGTGACTTTGTAGTGGAGACTTCCCTATTTTGTATATTGGATTAAAGGTTGTGAAGCTACACTATAAAATAGGGGTAGAACGGGAGCTTGCGCTCTTGGTTCCTGAGGTTAGCATGAGAGAGCGGAGAGAGTAGAGCCAGCAGCTAAAGGAGGCCACGTGGAGGAGGCCAGGAGAAGCAGCCAAGATGGCGGAGTGCTGAGTGAGATGCCAGTTTGTGCAGAGTTTGTATCTGGGATAAGGAAGGAGATGGGGAACTGAGGAGAAGAAGGCTGGTGAGCTAGAAACCTTTGATTCTAGGAAACTCGGATAAGTCAGTGGCTTTGTGAGCACTGAGTGTGACTGGGTTTTGGAGCCCAGTGTATGTTTTTACTTGCCCGCCGGGTGCAAGGTAGGATTAAAGGCTATGGCCCATCAGTTTTTGACTCCGCTGTTTCTTTACCGACTGTCCGAATCCAATGCGAACCTGCATGGGCTGGGCGGCTGTGATGGCAGCCCTGATAGCCCTGGCTTCTGCCTTTACATTATATTTCTGTTGGGCAGATAAAATATATTATGCTCACATTGTTAAAAATAGCACTGCCCACGTGAGGCCATCACCCAGGTGATATTAATGTGTGTTGAGAATCCTTGTAGCCTGGGGCTTGGTTTTGGGATTAAGCCTTTCCCACCCTTTTTGATGTGGGGTGGTACAATCCAATCATGCCTCAGAGAAGTGACTTTGTATTAGAGACTTCCCTATTTTGTATATTGAATTAAAGGTTTTGAATCTACACTATAAAATAGGGGCAGAAAGGGAGCTTGGGTTCTTGGTTCCTGAGATTATCATTAGAAGAGAGAGCAGAGGAGAGCAGAGAAAGGCCACGTGGAGGAGGCCAGGAGAAGCAGCCAAGATGCTGGAGTGCTGAGTGAGATGCCAGTTTGTGTAGAGTTTGTATTTGGGATAAGGAAGGAGATGGGGAACAGAGGTGAATAAGTCTGGTGAGCTAGAAACCTTTGATTCTAGGAAACTCAGATAAGTCAGTGGCTTCGTGAGCACTGAATGTGACTGGGTTTTGGAACCCAGTGTGTGTTTTTACTTGCCCGCAGGGTACAAGCTAGAATTAAAGACTATGGCCCACCAGTTTGTGGCTCCATTGTTTCTTTGCCGACTGTCTGAATCCAATGCGAACCTGCATGGGCCAGGCGGCTGCTGTGATAGAGGCCCTGGCCCTGGCTTCTGGCTTTACAATTTCAAAACAAACAAACAAAAACGCCCCCAAAAATTAAATAAAAGAAGTTATATGCCTGAAACATGACTACCTACCATGACCTGTTTTATGTCCAGTGGCTGCCACTGTCTTGGCCATACAGGTGCTCATTTGATTCCAGCAGACAGTACTGAAACAGTGGAGCCAAAAAATAGTGGGCTATTCTGTTTATAAAATCTCCTACTGGATGATGAACAAACAGGCAGGGAAGACCGCTTCCCTCTCATTCAGAGCTCCCAAAGCCCTGATGCAGTCTCCATTTCCACAACCAGGACAATCTTCTCCAGGTCCTCCTGGAATCAAATGCCCTCACCAGCCTCAGTGGAGCTCCCAAAGCCCCTCAGCTCAGGTTCCACATTGCCACTACTTCTTTTCCTGCAAAACCCAAGCTGGGGAAAAAAATACCTTCTCTAGCAAACATTAGCAATACAATGGTTCCTCCCAAGCAGGAAGGCAATCTTCAATTTGTAATCTGCCACCCTGAGGGCAAGCACTGCAGCCTTTCACAGATTATATACACATGGCACTGCCCAGGAAATGCACTATATAAGCAAGCAAACCTAAAAACCACATTTTACAAACTTATTTGACCAGCACCTGTTCAGTTCTTTATTTATGATCAGATCACACTTTAAGGTCACTTTGGATTAGATTTATTACAGTGCCCCTTTTTCATCCATAGCACTCTCAGGAACCTTAATACAGGGACTACTGATATTGATGTAGACAAAATTAAGAGACATGAAAAAAAAGATATATGAAGGTGAGTTTTATGTTAAATATCTTTATAAGAATGTGCTTAGCCTGACCAGGTGCTGGCACAGTGGATAGAGCATTGGACTGGGATGTGAAGGACCCAGGTTTGAAACCCTGAGGTCGCCGGCTTGAGCACAGACTCATTCGGCTTGAGTACTGGCTTATCAGCTTGAGCACGGGGTTACTGGCTTTAGCATGGGATCATAGAATGTGGTAAGGTACCAAAGAATTGCAAAAGTTAATATTAATATTTTAGGAGGAAAAGTCAGGTTTCTTGACCCGTTCTTTCTTTAGAGAATGGAGGGAGAAGAATGCAGAAGCTTTATGGCTTGCAAGGACAACTGGGTCATTTAGTTTAACTATAGTTCTCTGAAAGGATAAAGGATATCTGAAGAACTTCCTTTCCCTTTCAATAGGAGACAATGTTTGCAGGCCTGACACTGATTTTAACTCTTCCTCCCTTCCTGGAATTCTGAGGGTAACATATGCCTCTAGGCAAAGGAATGCGAGATAAACATTAAAAGATTTGTGAATGTCTTTGATATGTAAAATGGCATCACTATTGTGTTACCTTGAAAGTTTTAATGTTTTTTATAGATCCTCTAGACAAATGTTATAACCTTGTTAATGACTGTGTCATGCTCCCCCTCCTTTTCCCCCAACCTGTATGTGGTCAAGGGTATATAACCAGTGTAAAGCCAATAGCCAGGGCCACCATCACAGCCACCTGGCCAATGCAGGTTCAGGTTTGATTTGGACAGACAGTAATGAAACAACAAAGCCAAGAACTGGTGGGCCATTAGCTTTAATCTTAGCTTGCACCCAGCAGGCAAGAAATACACACAGTAGGAAAACACTTTTCTTAACATTCAGGGCTCCCAAAGCCACTGACTTATCCGAGTTTCCTAGAATCAAAGGTTTCTACCTCACCAGCCTTATTCAACTCTGTTCCCCATCTCCTTCTTTCTGCACAAACTCTGCACAAACTGGCTTCTCCTTCAGCACTCCACCATCTTGACTGCTTCTCCTCTACTCCATGTGGCCTTTCTCTGCTGTCCTCCAGCATGGGCTCCTCTACCCCATTTTATAGTGTAGAAATAAAAATTTTTCATCCAATATACAAACAAGGAAGTCTCTGATACAAAGTAATTTATCTGAGGCATAATGGGATTCCTTGTTAAGCCTAATCCAGAGGGACTCGAAACATTGAAGACATGAACAAAATCCGTCGATTATACACCAAAGCTTTATTGTCTAGCTTGGCCAAGTGGCGGCAACTCCAACAGAAATCTGAGGGAGAGCGCGCAGGCCCTTTGTTTTACTTAGTTTTTATAGTTTTGCAAGTGGGAAGTATAGAAGCAAAAATTGTAATTAGGAGCCCCTTACCACTATTGGTTATAGTCATATGTCCTTTAACATGATAGGACCATGTTCAATTTGCAAGCCATACATCATTTTAGAGAAAACAAAATTTACAACTCAACACAATGGTAGAAAGATGTCTCTTTACATATTAAAAGACATTCCTATTGTAAAGCCAGTATCCAGGGCCACCATCACAGCTGCCTGGCCCATGCAGGTTCGCATTGGATTCGGACAGTCGGTAAAGAAACAACGGAGCCAAAAACTGATGGGCCATCATCTTTAATCCTAGCTTGCACCCGGCAGGCAAGTAAAAACACACACTGGGCTCCAAAACCCAATCACATTCAGTGCTCACAAAGCTACTGACTTATCCAAGTTTCCTAGAATCAAAGGCTTCTAGCTCACCAGACTTATTCACCTCTGTTCCCCATCTCCTTCCTTCTCCCTGCACAAAGTCTGCACAAACTGGCCTCTCACTCAACACTCCACCATCTTGGCTGCTTCTCCTGGCCTCCTCCACGTGGCCTTCTCTGCTCTCCTCTCTGCTCTCTTCTCTAATATTAATCTCAGGAACTGAGAGACCAAGCTCCCGTTCTGCCCCCATTTTATAGTGGAGAAATCAAAACCTTTAATCCAATATACAAAATAGGGAAGTTTCTAATACAAAGTCACTTATCTGGGACATGATGGGATTGTACCACCCCACATGAAAAAGGGTGGGAAAGGCTTAGTCCTAAAACCAAGTCCCAGGCTACAAGGATCCTGCCTGCCCACAGCCCGCCCCCAACACACATTAACATCACCTGGGCAATGGCTTCCGTGTGGGCAGCGCCATCTTTAACAAAGTGAGCATAATATATTTTATCTGCCCAACACCTATATTTTCTAATGTTTATCCGCCATCTGTTTGTCCAGAGTCACACACATTAACTATATGCATTCATATGGGAGAGGTAGTTTCCGTGTGGACAAATGCCCGCAAATGGCTCATTACTATAAGAAAAGGTTTATTTTGGCTTTTCTCTCCCTGCACCGGACTAGCCATTCACCCCTTTCCCCACAGGTGTGGTGGAATGTCAGGGAATTCATATATTCCTTCCCTTTGCCTTTACAATACAATGCCAAGGGCCATCCTGGTTTTATGCCAATCACACAGTACAGAGATCATTCACAAAATTTCTCTGCACACGTTAACCCAAATTAATAAAATGTTCTTTATGCCTCTTAAAATATTAATATTGATTCTGTAGCTTTTGGTACTTTACAACACCTGCGGGTGAGGTGGCGCAGTGGCTCTTCAGGGCTCCTCAGTCCTCATGAGAGTGCACCATCCCACATCATGCAGTAGTCAATGGTGCAGGGAAATGCTTAGTCTTAAAACTAAGCCTTAGGCTATAACAAACAACCCTACCTGCTTACAGCCTGTCCCCCACACCCAATGCAAACTATTAGAGAGCAAATATATACATCATATTTCCTTATTTGACCCACATTCCACCCCTTTTGCTCGCATTACAATCTAAAGCACAGGTATTCCTGCACATGGAAATTAGGCACATTAAATAAATTACTATACCACAAATCATACAGTTTTAACAAATACAAAGGTATATTTCACCAGTCTCTGAATGCTTTGCCAAAAGCACAAAATGTCCTCAGACTTCTTTTTAGCTATGGGAAAAGTTTCCTGGGGCAGGGGAAGGGCTTCCAGCAAAGCCACCCCCCACCCCCATCAGGGTATTTCACATTGGCCAAAATCCGAAAGTCCATCCAGTAAAGGAGCCAGTGTCCACTCCAGTTGTAGTCCAGGAATCAGTCCACACACATGGGGCATCAGACACCCCCCTCATCCCTGCCATCCTGGCAGGTCTTACGTTGTCGCAAAGAGGAGCATGTGGAAATGGCAGTCAACATTTCCATCTCTGCTCTGGAGAGCATGATGGCATTCACCCCTATGTCCAAAAATCGCAGTCCTACCAGGGGCATAGTAGGTGCTGCTTCCAGCTGGGCTCTCATCTTATGGAGACCGTGGATTGCAACTACAGCCCGATTCTCCTCATCCTCCAAGGAGGAACTGAAAACATCAGCTCATGCTGCCAGACTGGAGACCCAGGCCACCACCACCTTCTGCTCTACAGACCAGGAAGCCCCAGCTCTGGCCTCCCACCACTCCTGACTCTTCACAACATACAGGGCAATCTGCAGCTCATGAACCTGTGATTCCTTCTCCAGTGATTGCTCCATTTCTAAGTGAATCTCATGAACCTAGTCGGCCTCCTTCTCCAGTGCCTGTTCCAGCTCCAGGGTCAGAATCTCTTTCTCCCACGTTTGCTCCAGCTCCTTCCACTGCTTGGTTTGCAGGTCCCAGGCAGCCTCTTCCACAGAGCTCTTGGTTTTCTCACGCATGGCTGTAAAAGTCAGCTAGCCTATGGCCCCAAGAGGACAGTCGTGGGGAACCATAACAGCAGCCAGTCCTCTACTCCACTGCTCAAAGGTGGTGGTGTCTCCATACTGATCTGTATCGAATCCTGACACAGACTACACCAAATGTATACCAGTAGCCATGGCCACCATCACAGCTGCCTGGCCCATGCAGGTTCAGGTTTGATTCGGACAGACGGTAATGAAACAACAGAGCCTAGAATTGGTGGGCCATTAGCTTTAATCCTAGCTTGCACCCAGTGGGAAAGAAATACACACAATGGAAAAACACTTCCCTTTCCATTCAGGGCTCCCAAAGCCACTGACTTATCCAAGTTTCCTAGAATCAAAGGTTTCTAGCTCACCAGCCTTATTCACCTCTGTTCCCCATCTCCTTCTCTCTGCACAAACTCTGCACAAACTAGCTTCTCCTTCAGTACTCCGCATCTTGGCTGCTTCTTGTAAAGCCAGCAGCCATGGCCAGGGCCACTATCACAGCAGCCCGGCCCATGCAGGTTCGCACTGGATTCGGACAGTCAGTAAAGAAACAACGGAGCCACAAACTGGTGGGCCATAGTCTTTAATTCTAGCTTGCACCCGGCGGGCAAGTAAAAACACACACTGGGCTCCAAAACCCACTCACATTCAGTGCTCACAAAGCCACTGACTTATCCGAGTTTCCTAGAATCAAAGGTTTCTAGCTCACCAGCCTTATTCTCCTCAGTTCCCCATCTCCTTCCTTATCCCAGATACAAATACTACACAAACTGGCATCTCACTCAGCACTCCGCCATCTTGGCTGCTTCTCCTGGCCACATGGCCTCTTTCCGCTCTCTGCTCTGCTCCCTCATGCTAATCATCCCAGGAACCAAGAGAGCAAACTCTCATTCTGCCCCCATTTTACAGTGTAGATTCAAACCCTTAATCCAATATACAAAATAGGGAAGTCTCTAATACAAAGTCACTTCTCTGAGGCATGATAGGATTGTACCACCTCACACCAAAAAGGGTGGGACAGGCTTAATCCCAAAACCAAGGCTACAAGGATTCTGCCTGCCCACAGCCCGCCCCCAACACATTGATATCACCTGGGCGATGGCCTCCACATGGGCAGCACCGTTTTTAACAAAGTGAGCATAATACATTTTATCTGCCCAACATTTCTCCTCTCCTCCACATGGCCTTTCTCTGCTGTCCTCCAGCATGGGCTCCTCTGCCCCATTTTATTTTTTTTTTAATTTTATTTGTTTATTTTTTTACAGAGACAGAGAGTGAGTCAGAGAGAGGGATAGACAGGAACGGACAGACAGGAACGGAGAGAGATGAGAAGCATCAATCATTAGTTTTTCATTGCGCGTTGCAACACCTTAGTTGTTCATTGATTGCTTTCTCATATGTGCCTTGACCGCAGGCCTTCAGCAGACCGAGTAACCCCTTGCTGGAGCCAGCGACCTTGGACTCAAGCTGGTGGGCTTTTTGCTCAAACGAGATGAGCCCGTGCTCAAGCTGGTGACCTCGGGGTCTCGAACTTGGGTCTTCCGCATCCCAGTCCGATGCTCTATCCACTGTGCCACCACTGGTCAGGCCCCATTTTATAGTGTAGAAATCAAAACCTTTAATCCAGTATACAAACAAGGAAGATGTTGGTCAAATAAGTTTGTAAATATGATATATATGTTTGCTCGCTTGTGACTTATATTGGGTGTGGGGGACAGGCTATAAGCAGGCCAGGTCGTTATAGCCTAAGGTTTGGTTTTAGGACTAAGCTTTTCCCCACACCCTTGACTGATTGTATGATCTGGGTGGTGCACTCTCATGAGGAATCCAATTATGCCTTGGATAAGTGACTTTGTATCGGAGACTTCCTTGTTTGTATATTGGATTAAGGGATTTTGGTTTTCTACACTATAAAGTGGGACAGACCAGGAGCTTGGACACACAGTTCCTGCTATCACAATTGCAGGGGCTTCCCTGATCCCTTGCCCTTCATGGGAAAAGCTGGTTTTCTGCTTTTCCCTTGTCTTCTTTTGTGGTTTGCCTGTCTTGGTGAGACACCAATAAATAGGATGGCCCCCATCCTCTGACTCCGCCATTTCTTTATCGTCTGCCCGAATCCAATGGGAACCAGCATGTGAATGGCCACGATGGCGGCTACTGGCCTTACAACTGGCGTAGTCGGCAGGATTCAGAGATTGGTATGGGGCCACCACCCTTGATGGGTGGGATGGAGTACTGGTTGCTGCTCTGGCTCCCCATGGCTGTCCTTTTAGGGGCCATGGGCTACGTGTTTTTTACTCAAGAGGAAACCAAGAGTTCTGTGTGAGAAGCTGCCCGAGGTCAAAAGCTTCAGTATGAATTGCAAATAGAACGGCAGAAAAGGCTGGAATTGGAGCGAGCACTGGAGAAGGAATTATGGGTTCGAAAGTTGCAGTTTACCCTGGAAGCTGAACGTTTTCACCGGCAGTTGTTGGAGAAACAACTGCGGATTCAAGAGCTCGAGTCTCAGCTTCTGGCCAAAAGCCAGCAGCCACAGGAGCCTAAACGGTCACCAAAGGAGTAGCAGCATCCATGCCGGTGGATTGGCTTTGAGTCAGCGGGAGCAGGCGCTTGCGACTCCTCTTCTGAGGATGAGAAAGCTCAGGCTGAAGCTGCCATACGCACACTGAGAGCCCGACCAGTGGTCGCCAAAAAGGTAAAAACCCAGCAGCAAAGAGTCCCTCAGGGGCAGCCACAGCCTCCTGCCCAGGTAATGGAACACTCTGTGGTCCGGCCCTATACCCAGGCAGAGCTGATGGAGTTGGGGGCACAATTTAGGCAGAAACCTACTAAATCCCTGGTAACCTGGTTACTACGAGTACGGGATATAGGGGTGGATGGCATCATGCTCTCCAGAACAGAGATGGAGAAATTGGCCGCCATTACCACACACTCTTCCTTGAGGCAGCGTCTTCAGAACTGCCATGGCAACCCAGGAGACCATACCCTATTAGAATGGGTGATGGCCGCCATTCGTATGGTCTGGCAGAATGCTGGAGAATTGCCAGGGGCAATGAGTCGGTGGCAGTGCTACAGTGAGTTAGTAAAGGTCCTTCGGGAACTAGGTATGAAGAATGCTGTTTTCAACCCTGGGTCTCGTGGGCCAGACGAGAAAGTGTTTACGGCAAAAATGAGGGAATTTGTCCTTGCTAGCGCCCTGTCAGCCCTTTTTGGGTCACTTGTGGCTATCTTGGGCCCCTATGTGGGGCAGCCCATCAATGCAGTTACACAGATGGTAGCAGATTTGGGAGAGCTGGAGGCCGCTCGGGATCATAAAGCAGTGAGGGCTGCTGCCTATGTTTCCCCCCCAACTAACAAGGAAAACGGGCCTGTAAAGGTTATCCGAACACAGATGTGGGTAGACTTGATTGCGGCTGGAGCAGATAAGGGGAAATTGGATGGCCAGTCTAATAAAATTCTTTTGGAGCTTTGGCGGCAGCTTAAACCAGAACAGAAGTTCCAGCCACTAAGACGAAAGGCCCCAGCAGCTACCAATAGAACGTTTGGTGCGCGTACAGCTCGGTTACAAGATTATATGATAGAGACGGCCGAGGGAGAGGGGAACTCCCAAGACCCATTGTACCAGTTTGAATAGGAAAAAGGCCGAGGGACCCGTCTAACGGGGATGGGCGGGGACCGGAGGCCACATGTGGAACTGGCTATCCACTGGTCCCCTTCCAATGTACAACGGGTGTTGGCCTTGGTGGATACAGATGCAGAATGTTCCCTTCTCTATGGAAACCCAGAGCGGTTTGCTGGGACCCCAGTGGCCATTGACGGTTATGGGGGCCAAACTGTTCAAGTGAAGCCAATAACTATTCCATTGGGGATAGGGAGACTGCCTCCTAAGCCATATAAGGTGTATGTATCTCCTATTCCTGAATATATTTTGGGGGTAGATGTCTTGCAAGGACTGTGGTTGGAAACTACAGCTGGGGAGTTCCGGCTGCGGATCAGGGTTGTGAAGGCAGTATTGCGGGGACATGCATCACATTCCCCTTTGCAATTACCCGTCCCTCGGCGTGTGACTAACACCAAGCAGTGCCGCCTGCCAGGTGGTTATGAAGAAGTCACAGGGACAATCCTTGAACTAGAAAAGGTGGGGATCATCTGGCCAGCACACAGTCCTTACAACTCCCCAGTATGGCCTGTGTGCAAAGCAGATGGAACCTGGAGAATGACAGTAGATTACAGGGAACTTAATAAAGTTGTTCCCCCTTTGCACGCTGCTGTTCCTTCGATAGCTAACATGATGGATCGGCTAAGCCATGAGTTGGGGACATACCACTTTGTGGCAGACTTGGCCAATGCTTTTTTCTCTATTGATATAGCCGCAGAGAGTCAAGACCAATTTGCCTTCAGTTGGGAAGGGAGACAATGGACCTTTACAGTGTTACCCCAGGGCTATTTGCATAGCCCCACCTTGTGCCATGGGCTGGTGGCTGCTGACCTGGCTAAATGGAAACAGCCAGAGGTAGTCCGCATGTACCATTATATTGATGATATTATGCTAACTAGTGATTCTCTTTCAGAATTGGAGCAAGCAGTCCCTACCCTGCTATCCCATTTGAAAGTATGTGGCTGGGCAGTTAACGAGAACAAATTACAAGGACCTGGGTTATCTGTTAAATTCTTGGGAGTTGTCTGGTCGGGTAAGACAAAAGTTATCCCTGACGCAGTTATAGATAAGATTCAAGCATACCCCGTGCCCACTACGGTAAAACAGTTACAGGAATTCTTAGGTTTGTTGGGGTATTGGCGAGCATTTATACCGCATTTGGCTCAGTTACTACGCCCCTTGTACAACCTTATTCGAAAGGGGGTTCGCTGGGATTGGACTGAGCAGGCGCAAGGTTCATTTGAAGCTGCTAAGAGAGCTGTCAAGGTGGCACAGGCCTTGAATGTGTTTGATCCTGCCAGGCCCTGTGAGCTGGATGTTCATGTAACCTCGGAGGGGTTTGGATGGGGCTTGTGGCAGCGGACAAGCGCCTACGGCAACCTATTGGATTTTGGTCCCAATTGTGGAAAGGTGCTGAAGTTCGTTACTCATTAGTAGAGAAGCAGCTGGCAGCTGTGTATGCTGCCCTCCTGGCAACTGAGAGTATTACAACCACAACACCAGTTACAGTCAAAACAACATACCCTATAGCTGGATGGGTGAGAGATTGGGCAACTAAACCACGTAGTGGTATGGCCCAAATGTCTACCCTGGCCAAGTGGGGTGCCTATCTGCAACAACGCTGTGCTCTTAGCACTAGCCCATTGAGGGCAGAACTGCAGGAAGTCTTGGGTCCAGTCACCTATGCGACTTTAGAGTCAGGTGCAACTGGGGCTCAGGAGGCAGAACCTGAGGTCAGTCCCTACCAGGAGGGGCGGGTGCCCATCCCCGAAGATGCCTGGTATACTGATGGTTCCAGCAGGGGCCAACCTGCCAAATGGACGGCTATCGCCTTCCATCCGGCCACTGAGACTATTTGGATGGACACGGGTACAGGCCAAAGCAGCCAATGGGCAGAATTAAGAGCTGTTTGGCTAGTTGCCCATAATGAACCTTCACCTCTGGTGATCTGTACTGACAGTTGGGCTGTCTATCGTGGACTGACCCTTTGGATTGCTACTTGGCACATTAACCAGTGGATGGTAATGCACCGTCCATTATGGGGTCAGGCCATGTGGCAGGACTTATGGGAAATAGGACACCAGAAGCAGGTGACAGTATATCATGTCACAGGGCATGCCCCTCTAGCCCATCCTGGGAATGATGAGGCAGATACGTTGGCAAGGGTGCGATGGTTGGAGACTGCACCTGCAGGTGATGTGGCACAGTGGCTCCACCGGCGCCTGCTCCATGCAGGACAGAAAACTATGTGGGCTACGGTTAAGGCTTGGAACTTGCCTGTGTCCTATGCAGAGGTACTTGCAGCCTGTGAGCAATGTGCAGTATGTTCCAAGGAACACCCTCGGAGACCACTGGTGTCACCTGGACAGATCCAGAGGGGTCATGTCCCACTGACACGATGGCAGATAGATATCATTGGACCCTTACCAAAGTCAGAAGGGTACCAGTATGCAGTCACTTGTGTAGATACTGCCACCGGGCTGCTTGCTGCTTACCCCGCTCGTAACCCTGACCAGAGGGCAGTCATACAGGCTCTGGACCGCCTGAGTGCTGCATATGGGCGACCGCTGGTCCTTGAAAGTGACAATGGTACCCACTTCACTGGTTCAACGGTGAGGCAATGGGCTCAAAAGCTGGGGGTGGACTGGAAGTACCATGTTCCCTACCACCCCCAGGCTGCTGGTATCATTGAGCGTTATAATGGACTCTTAAAGCAGGGACTGCGACAGGAGGGGGGCACCGGCTCTCTTACTGGATGGACACGCCGCTTATGGACAGTACTTCGGATTTTGAATGAGCGACCTCGACGGGGAAGCCCAGCTCCAGTAGAGGCCCTCCTGCATCGGACAGCTGCCCCTATTCAGTTGCAGATACGCACCAAGGACATTTTACTCAAGCCAGGTTTCGGACAGCAGGGCAACGTGCTCTTGCCTGCTCCAACAGCCCTTCTTAAAGGACAACAGCTTCAATGGACTTGGCCCTGGACTGTACAGGCCCCCCATCTGAGATGGGTGGCCTTGTTGGCACCATGGGGAAAGGGGTTAGAGGTGGACCTCCAGTTAACTCCTTGGGCAACCAGCACCTGGCCACCTAGGGTAGAAGTGTATTATCCCTTGAGTGCTCAAGGGGACAGCATTTTGAAGGGCACCTTTGTAATTTCTTTATGGCCAATAATGAGTTCTCCTATTTTACTACACATAGAACCAGCAGATGCTGGTGTATTGGCCAATAAGGTTTGGTATGCCCGCTCAGGACGGCCTCTGGTGCCAGCTACGGTGCTGTCTGCAGACAAAACTCTGGCCTGTATTCTGCCAGAGGGAAAGGATTTGCCTCTCTTGGTGCCACTGACAGCTCTTTCATTTTGCCCATAGTTTTTGATCTGTTAATCCTATTGCTGTAGTTGGTACTATTTCTGTTTATGCAATGTATCCCACTCCTTGCACAGTGATCATCATGGAAGATGCCTGTGGTTTAGATTGTAAAGCGAGCAAAAGGGGTGGAATGTTGGTCAAATAAGTTTGTAAATGTGATATATATGTTTGCTCGCTTGTGACTTATATTGGGTGTGGGGGACAGGCTATAAGCAGGCCAGGTCGTTGTAGCCTGGGGTTTGGTTTTGGGACTAAGCTTTTCCCCACACCCTTGAATGATTGTATTATCTGGGTGGTGCACTCTCATGAGGAATCCAATTATGCCTTGGATGGGTGACTTTGTATCGGAGACTTCCTTGTTTGTATATTGGATTAAGGGATTTTGGTTTTCTACACTATAAAGTGGGACAGACCAGGAGCTTGGACACACAGTTCCTGCTATCACAATTGCAGGGGCTTCCCTGATCCCTTGCCCTTCATGGGAAGAGCTGGTTTTCTGCTTTTCCCTTGTCTTCTTTTGTGGTTTGCCTGTCTTGGTGAGACACCAATAAATAGGATGGCCCCCCATCCTCTGACTCCGCCATTTCTTTATCGTCTGCCCGAATCCAATGGGAACCTGCATGTGAATGGCCATGATGGCGGCTCCTGGCCTTACAGGTGGCCTTGTTGGCACCATGGGGAAAGGGGCTAGAGGTGGACCTCCAGTTAACTCCTTGGGCAACCAGCACCTGGCCACCTAGGGTAGAAGTGTATTATCCCTTGAGTGCTCAAGGGGACAGCATTTTGAAGGGCACCTTTGTAATTTCTTTATGGCCAATAATGAGTTCTCCTATTTTACTACACATAGAACCAGCAGATGCTGGTGTATTGGCCAATAAGGTTTGGTATGCCCGCTCAGGACGGCCTCTGGTGCCAGCTACGGTGCTGTCTGCAGACAAAACTCTGGCCTGTATTCTGCCAGAGGGAAAGGATTTGCCTCTCTTGGTGCCACTGACAGCTCTCTCATTTTGCCCATAGTTTTTGATCTGTTAATCCTATTGCTGTAGTTGGTACTATTTCTGTTTATGCAATGTATCCCACTCCTTGCACAGTGATCATCATGGAAGATGCCTGTGGTTTAGATTGTAAAGCGAGCAAAAGGGGTGGAATGTTGGTCAAATAAGTTTGTAAATATGATATATATGTTTGCTCGCTTGTGACTTATATTGGGTGTGGGGGACAGGCTATAAGCAGGCCAGGTCGTTGTAGCCTAAGGTTTGGTTTTAGGACTAAGCTTTTCCCCACACCCTTGACTGATTGTATGATCTGGGTGGTGCACTCTCATGAGGAATCCAATTATGCCTTGGATAAGTGACTTTGTATCAGAGACTTCCTTGTTTGTATATTGGATTAAGGGATTTTGGTTTTCTACACTATAAAGTGGGACAGACCAGGAGCTGGCACACACAGTTCCTGCTATCACGATTGCAGGGGCTTCCCTGATCCTTTGCCCTTCATGGGAAAAGCTGGTTTTCTGCTTTTCCCTTGTCTTCTTTTGTGGTTTGCCTGTCTTGGTGAGACACCAATAAATAGGATGGCCCCCCATCCTCTGACTCTACCATTTCTTTATCATCTGCCCGAATCCAATGGGAACCTGCATGTGAATGGCCACGATGGCGGCTCCTGGCCTTACAGAAGACTCTGATACAAAGTCACTTATCTGAGGCATAATGGGATTCCCCGTGAGAGTGCACCGCCCTACATCATGCAACAGTCACGGGTATGGGGAAAAGCTTAGTCTTAAAACTAAGCCTTAGGCTATAATGACCCTGCCTGCTTATAGCCTGTCCCCCACACCCAATGCAAAGTATAAGCGAAAAAACATACATATTTCCAAACTTATTTGACCCACAATCAGCCTCAGAGCTATATTTGATACTGCACGATATGGGTCAGCTATACCCAGTTTACATCATGCAGCCGGCCTATTAATAAGTCTCCTCAAAAAATCATTTGGACTTGGCCCTGGCCGGTTGGCTCAGCGGTAGAGCGTCGGCCTAGCGTGCGGAGGACCCGGGTTCGATTCCCGGCCAGGGCACACAGGAGAAGCACCCATTTGCTTCTCCACCCCTCCACCGTGCCTTCCTCTCTGTCTCTCTCTTCCCCTCCTGCAGCCAAGGCTCCATTGGAGCAAGGACGGCCCGGGCGCTGGGGATGGCTCTGTGGCCTCTGCCTCAGGCGCTAGAGTAGCTCTGGTCGCAACATGGCGATGCCCAGGATGGGCAGAGCATCGCCCCCTGGTGGGCAGAGCGTGGCCCCATGGTGGGCGTGCCGGGTGGATCCCGGTCGGGCGCATGCGGGAGTCTGTCTGACTGTCTCTCCCTGTTTCCAGCTTCAGAAAAATGAAAAAAAAAAAAATCATTTGGACTTGGTGTCTCTATATAACCTGCAGATGAAGGTACGGTACTTTACAACAAGACATGACCCTCTGATCGCTGGCTTGAGCCCAAAGGTAGCTGGCTTGAAGCCCCAATTCACTGGCTTGAGCCCAAGGTTGCTGGCTTGAACAGAGGGTCAGTTGCTTGCTCTGCTGTAGCTGCTGGGCATATGTGAGAAAGCAGTCAATAAACAACTAAGGAGCAATGTAAAGCCAGCAGCCAGGGCCAGGGCCACTATCAAAGCAGCCCGGCTCATGCAGGTTCGCATTGGATTCGGACAGTCGGTAAAGAAACAACGGAGCCACAAACTGGTGGGCCATAGTCTTTAATTCTAGCTTGCACCCGGCGGGCAAGTAAAAATACACACTGGGCTCCAAAACCCAGTCACATTCAGTGCTCACAAAGCCACTGACTTATCCGAGTTTCCTAGAATCAAAGGTTTCTAGCTCACCAGACTTATTCACCTCTGTTCCCCATCTCCTTCCTTATCCCAAATACAAACTCTACACAAACTGGCATCTCACTCAGCACTCCACCATCTTGGCTGCTTCTCCTGGCCTCCTCCACGTGGCCTTTCTCTGCTCTCCTCTGCTCTCTCTTCTAATGATAATCTCAGGAATCAAGCGCCAAGTCCCGTTCTGCCCCCATTTTATAGTGTAGCTTCACAACCTTTAATCCAATATACAAAATAGGGTAGTCTCTAATACAAAGTCACTTCTCTGAGGCATGATTGGATTGTACCGCCCTACAGCAAAAAGGGTGGGAAAGGTTTAATCCCAAAACCAAGCCCCAGGTTACAACGATCTCCAACACACATTAATATCACCTGGGCGACTGCCTCCTCGTGTTATCTTTAACAAAGTGAGCATAATACATTTTATCTGCCCAACAAGCAACAACAAAGAATTGATGCTTCTCATCTCTCTCTCTTCCTGTCTGTCTGTCCCTATCTGTCCCTCTCTCTGTCTTTCTCTGTTACAAAAAAAAAATGTGCTTAAATGTTTTGACTCCAGAAATATCATAGAGTACAACATAGAAATATGTTCTCTGGTTTGCTTCTGTGGTTTGTTTTGCTAGATTGATATACATCTTGCTTCAGAATTTTACTCTGATTTTTTTGTGGGGGAGGAAAAATAATTTTCCCTTTACCATTCTATGTTCTTAGCTAAACATCCCTGTTGGGCAGATAAAATATATTATGCTCACTTTGTTAAAGATGGTACTGCCCATGTGGAAGCTGTCGCCCAGGTGATATTAATATGTGTTGGGGCGGACTGTGGGCAGGCAGGATCCTTGTAGCCTGGGGCTTGATTTTAGGACTAAGCCTTTCCCACCCTTTTTCATGTGGGGTGGTACAATCCCATCATGCCTCTGATAAGTGACTTTATATTAGAGACTTCCCTGTTTTGTATATTGGATTAAAGATTTTGATTTCTGCATTATAAAGTGGGGCAGATCGGGAGCTTACTCTCTTGGTTCCTGAGATTAACATTAGAGAGGAGAGCAGAAAAAGGCCATGTGGATAAGGCCAGGAGCAGCAGCCAAGATGGTGGAGTGCTGAGTGAGAAGCCAGTTTGTGCAGAGTTTGAGCAGGGAGAAGGAAGGAGATGGGCAACAGAGGTGAATAATTCTGGTGAGCTAGAAACCTTTGATTCTAGGAAACTTGGATAAATCAGTAGCTTTGTGAGCACTGAATGAGTGGGTTTTGGAGCCCAGTGTGTGTTTTTACTTTCCTGCCAGGTGCAAGCTAGGATTAAAGATGATGGCTCACCAGTTCTTGGCTCCATTGTTTCATTATTGACTGTTCAAATCCAATGCGAACCTGCATGGACCAAGCGGCTGTGATAGTGGCTGCGGCTACTGGCCATATGTAAAGCCAGAAGCCACAGCCAGGACTACTATCACAGCAGCCCGACCCATGCAGGTTCGCATTGGATTCGGACAGTCGGTAAAGAAACAAAGGAGCCAAAAGCAGATGGGCTGTCATCTTTAATCCTAGCTTGCACCCGGTGGGCAAGTAAAAATACACACTGGGCTCCAAAACCCAGTCACATTCAGTGCTCACAAAGCCACTGATTTATCCGAGTTTCCTAGAATCAAAGGTTTCTAGCTCACCAGCCTTATTCTCCTCAGTTCCCCATCTCCTTCCTTATCCCAGATACAAACTCTACACAAACTGGCATCTCACTCAGCACTCCGCCATCTTGGCTGCTTTTCCTGGCCTCCTCCACGTGGCCTCCTCCCACTGCTGGCTCTACTCTCTCTGCTCTCTCATGCTAACCTCAGGAACCAAGAGCCCAAACTCCGTTCTGCCCCCATTTTATAGTGTAGCTTCACAACCTTTAATCCAATATACAAAATAGGGTAGTCTCTGTTGGGCAGATAAAATGTATTATGCTCACTTTGTTAAAGAGGCCGTTGCCCAGGTGATATTAATGTGTGTTGAGAATTGTTGTAGCCTGAGGCTTGGTTTTGGGATTAAGCCTTTCCTACCCTTTTTGATGTAGGGTGGTACAATCCAATCATGCCTCAGAGAAGTGACTTTGTATTAGAGACTACCCTATTTTGTATATTGGATTAAAGGTTGTGAAGCTACACTATAAAATGGGGGCAGAACGGGACTTGGCTCTTGGTTCCTGAGATTAGCAAGAGAGAGCAGAGGAGAACAGAGAAAGGCCACGTGGAGGAGGCCAGGAGAAGCAGCCAAGATGGCGGAGTGCTGAGTGAGATGCCAGTTTGTGTAGAGTTTGTATCTGGGATAAGGAGGGAGATGGGGAACTGAGGAGAATAAGGTTGGTGAGCTAGAAACCTTTGATTCTAGGAAACTCGGATAAGTCAGTGGCTTTGTGAGCACTGAGTGTGACTGGGTTTTGGAGCCCAGTGTGTATTTTTACTTGCCCGCCGGGTGCAAGGTAGGATTAAAGGCTTTTGCCCACCAGTTTTTGGCTCCATGGTTTCTTTACCGACTGTCCGAATCCAATGCGAACCTGCATGGGCCGGGCGGCTTTGATAGTGGCCCTGGCCCTGATTACTGGCTTTACATTTAATACAAAGTCACTTCTCTGAGGCATGATTGGATTGTACCGCCCCACATCAAAAAGGGTGGGAAAGGCTTAATCCCAAAACCAAGCCCCAGGTTACAACAATCCCCAACACACATTAATATCACCTGGGCAACGGCATCTTTAACAAAGTGAGCATAATACATTTTATCCGCCCAACACCATACAATCCCTGTAATAAAAGACAGATTAACAGGAAGAAAAAAACCCTAGGTGTTTAATAACATATATACCTCCTGTGTACATGGGAGAGACCCAGGAAAACTAAGTAACTTTCCAAAATGGGCTGTGACACCTCCTTATATACTATCTCCAATTAAAGAAAAAGAAGATATTGAGGAGAGGGAGGAGTTAATTATGAAAAGTTTCCAGGAAAGGGACAGTAAACAAAGTATTATGCAGATTCAAGTCACTGCCTCTTTTATTGATAAGGACCTTTAGAGATTTAGCCATTCTTCTCCTCCTGGTACGGAAGAGGGAGACTCCCTTACAAATGGAGATTTCCCTTTAAGTGTAAATATCATTTACATCATTTACAAAAGGGTAATTTCTATCCAGTTTTCAGACCTTTACTATCTCGGCTGTTTTTTAATTTATATATATTTAAAATCAGCCCAAAATAATCCTTATGACAAAGAGACATGTTTTGAGGTTGAAAATTCCTCCCACTGTCATTTCCAGTTTTCATTATTATAAGTCATAGAGAGAATGTAGATGACAATAAGTACTCAATAAGTAAATCTGATTTCTAAAATTTTACTCTGAACAAAAATAGCACTAGCTCTTATTTAAAAAATTAAAAATAATATACATGTTGACTGATGTGTTTGCTTGAGGTTCAATAAATGTCTAAAACAGTGTGTTATAACCCAACTGTCTATCAGTGGACAAATGCATAGAAAAGCTGTGGTACATATACACAATGAATACTACACAGCAGTGAAAAAGGAAATATTACCTTTGGGATGACAGGGTTGGACCTGGAGATTATTATGCTAAGTGAAATAAGCTAGGCAGAGAAATACAAATACCATATGATCTCACTTATATGTGGAATCTAATAAATACAATAAACTGAGGAAAAATAGAAACAGAGGCAGGGTTACAAGGAACAGAAGGACAGCTGTCAGAGGGAAGGGGAATGAGGGGAAAGGATCAAAGAAGGTAAAGGAATTAACCAGATTTAGCTAATTATATAACACATAGATACAGATATTAGGTGTAAAGGCAGTAGCCATGGCCACTATCACAGCTGCCTGGCCCATGCAGGTTCGCATTAGATTCGGACAGATGGTAATGAAACAAGAAAGCCAAGAACTGGTGGGCCATTAGATTTAATCTTAGCTTGCACCTGGTGGACAAGAAATACACACAGTGGGAAAACACTTCCCTTTCCATTCAGGGTTTCCAAAGCCACTGACTTATCTGAGTTTCCTAGAATCAAAGGTTTCTAGCTCACCAGCCTTATTCACCACTGTTCCCCATCTCCTCTCTGCACAAACTGGCTTCTCCCTCAGCACCCCGCCATCTTGGCTGCTTCTCCTCTCACCCACGTGGCCCTTCTCTGCTCTCCTCTCTAATGCTAATCTCAGGAGCCGAGAGAGAGCAAGCTCTCGTTCTGCCCCATTTTATAGTGTAGAAACCAAAACCTTTAATCCAATATACAAACAAGGAAGTCTCTGATACAAAGCCACTTATCTGAGGCATAAATGGAATTCCTCATTAGAGTTCACCACCCCACATCATGCAACAGTCAAAGGTGTGGGGAAAAGCTTGGTTTTGAGATCTTAATATTAGAAGGATGTTGAGAAGATCTTAGTATTAACAGGCTTAGTCTTAAAACTAAGCCTTAGCCTATAAAGACCTTGTCAACTTACAGCCTGTCTCTCACACCCAATGCAAACTATAAGTGAGCAAACATATACATCATATTTACAAACTTATTTGACCAGAAATGGGGACATGACATGGAGGGTTGAGGGTGTTATATTGAGTGGGACACTTGAAACCATGTTAACACAATAAATAAAAAATAAAACAGTGTTTGTATATTTGAAGAAAACAAACAGGCAAACATACAGCAGAAAGAAAAGGATGAATATATAACACAGAACGACATTTTATGTCCTTTTATCTGTTTGAGTTCTACAAATTTAGTAATATTCAGCAAATAAAAGGAAGATAGAAAAGTAATTGGGATTTCAGAAAGAAATAGAATACCTTCTAGCAAAAGATAATAATTATTTCTCAAGCAAACATGTTCATAAAAAGTTACATGGTTACCTTTTCTATTTAATTGAAGGAGAAGAAGGTATATTAATATTTGCTTTAGATGGTAGAAGGAAAATGAAGTTGAAATTACAGAAGAGAAAATACTTTCTTTTTCTTCAGCTAATGGGATATTTCTGTTAAATAATAAAAAATCAACTGAGTACATTTAAAGATAAAATTGGATTTTATTTAATGATTCATGAATTAGGCTGCACTCATCTTGTAATAGAAAACAGCTCCATGAAATGGAAAAGTTTTTAAAGGCAGAGAATAGAATGAAGGAAATTATTAGCAAAGAATTTATTGTTTAAGGTTGCCCTTGTAAGGGGACCAAAAGAGGTTTATCAGTGGACCACCCCCTACTGCGGAACAAGAAATTTCACATTGACTGGTTATTTAAAGGTCACATTCCTGGGAAAGCTGAAGCTGCAATTAGGTTAGGTATTGTCTTAGTGGGGCTTAGCACAAGATAATTCCTTTTTGGCCCTGTTCTCTTTCTCTCTTTTTATGTAACATTTCTAAGAGCAAGAGAGGGTAAGAAAAAGAAGAGAATATATACTGATATATGTAAGGCCAGAGGCTGCTACCTTCATGGCCATTCACATGCAGGTTCAGGTTCCCATTGGATTTGGACAGACAATAAAGAAACAGTGGAACCAAAAAAACGGTTGGCCATTTCTTTAGTAAAGTCTTACACTGGCTGACGAGCAAGCACATAGGGCTCCCAAAGCCACTGACACATTCTCCAGTTCCACAACCAGGAGAATCTTCTCCGGTTCCTCTTAGAATCAAAGGTTCCGCCAGTCTTAGCAGAGCTTGCAAAGCCCTCACCTCTGGTTCCCCATATGCACACCCTCTCTCTCACTGCACAGACTGGCTTCTTCAGCATTCTGCATTTTCTCTCTCTCTCTCTCTCTCTCTCTCTCTGTCACTCTGCAAACATGGCTTCTTTCTCCTCCTTCTGCTCTCTCTTTTCAAAATTTCTGGTGCAAAAACCTCTCCTCCAACAAACATTAGCAAAACAATAGCGCTTCCAAGCAGGAAGGTAATTTGCAATTTCACAGACCCACATCTACCTGGTGCTCCCAAGCCCCCAATGCAAACTGTAAGCGAGCAAATGTGAAAATCATCTTACAAACCTATTGAACAACAGTATATATTGGGTAAACAAGTGTGTTAGGCTTGCTCGCTTGTTCCTTGCCTGATTGGTGCATGAGCACGGGGCAGCTCCATGTGTGTATAGTCTATGTAAGGCTGCAGGTGCTTGCCCTCAGGGTAGCATATTGTAGATTGTGGATTGACTGCTGCTGTTTGGAGAGGCCATTTTTTGCTATTGTTCCCAGGAGAAGGGTTTTTTTCTTCCCTGCCTGTTTTGCTCATCCAGAGAGAGAGAGAGAGAGAGAGAGAGAGAGAGAGAGAAGCAGTTTTCCCTGCATGCTTGCTCCTCTGCCCTTGTGAGACTCTAATAAACGGAATGGCCATTTTCTGGCTTTATAGTTTCTCTAGTGTCTGCCAGAATACAAGGTGAACCTGCTTGGCCATGGCCACCAACCTTACAGTAGAGATATATAAAAAGATATTCAGGTAAATCTACAAATAGGTATATGTTGGGCAGATAGAATGTATTATGCTCACTTTGTTGAAGATGCCATCGCCCAGGTGATATTAATGTGTGTTGTGGGTAGTTAGAATCCTTGTAACCTGGGGCTTGGTTTTGGGATTAAGCCTTTCCTACCCTTTTTAATGTAGGGCGGTACAATCCAATCATGCCTCAGAGAAGTGACTTTGTATTAGAGACTTCCCTATTTTGTATATTGGATTAAGGGTTTGGATTTCTACACTATAAAATGGGGACTGAACGAGAGCTTGGCTCTTGGTTCCTGAGGTTATCATTAGAAGAGAGAGCAGAGTAGAGAGCAGAAGGAGGCCACGTGGAGGAGGCCAGGAGAAGCAGCCAAGATGGTGGAGTGCTGAGTGAGATGCCAGTTTGTGTAGAGTTTGTATCTGGGATAAGGAAGGAGATGGGGAACAGAGGTGAATAAGTCTGGTGAGCTAGAAACCTTTGATTCTAGGAAACTCGGATAAGTCAGTAGCTTTGTGAGCACTGAATGTGATTGGGTTTTGGAGCCCAGTGTATGTTTTTACTTGCCCGCCGGGTGCAAGCTAGGATTAAAGGCTATGGCCCACCAGTTTGTGGCTCCGTTGTTTCTTTACCGACTGTCTGAATCCAATGCGAACCTGCATGGGCCAGGCTGCTCTGATGGTGGCTCTGGCTGTGGCTCCTGGCTTTACAGTATAGGTGTATGTTATATTGTATTTTATAAGAAGAAATAAATATTTTATGTTTGTCCCCATCTATGGCACAGAGTTCCTAAAACCTTTGGAATTTCCTAAATGAGAGCAATAAAAATGTCTTTTGCTATGTTAATGAGGTGACTTTTTTTTTTTTTTTTTTTTTTTGTATTTTTCTTAAGTTGGAAACAGGGAGGCAGTCAGACAGACTCCCACATGCGCCCGACCGGGATCCATCAGGCATGCCCACCAGGGGGCGATGCTCTGCCCATCTGGGGCATCACTCTGTTGCAACCAGAGCCATTCTAGCACCTGAGGCAGAGGCCACAGAGCCATCCTCAGCACCCGGGCCAACTTTGCTCCAATGGAGCCTTGGCTGCGGGAGGGGAAGAGAGAGACAGAGAAGAAGGAGTAGGGGAGGGGTGGAGAAGCAGATGGGTGCTTCTCCTGTGTGCCCTGGCCGGGAATCGAACCCGGGACTCCTGCACGCCAGGCTGACGCTCTACCACTGAGCCAACCAGCCAGGGCCAATGAGGTGACTTTTTGAGAGCACCTAAGGATGGAGGCTGGTTGCCAGGAGAACTCTGCTTCAGTAACTTTCAGTCCCACCCACTTAACCCCAGGGGAGGGGCTGAAGTTTGAATCAATCACCAATGGCTAATGATTTAATCAATTATGCTGTTGGGCAAATAAAATATATTATGCTCACTTTGTTAAAGATGGTGCTTCCCACGTGGAAGCCCGTTGCCCAGGTGATTGCTTAGAATGGGCATGGTTGTATTAATGTGTGTTGGGGGCGGGCTGTGGGCAGGCAGGATCCTTGTAGCAAGGGGCTTGGTTTTAAAATTAAGTCTTTCCCACCCTTTTTGATGTGGGGTGGACTTTGTATCAGAGACTTCCTTATTTTGTATATTGGATTAAAGGGTTTTTTAATTTTTATTTATTTATTCATTTTAGAGAGAAGAGAGTGAGAGTGAGAGAGAGAAAGGAGGAGGAGCAAGAAGCATCAACTCCCATATGTGCCTTCACCAGGCAAGCCCAGGGTTTTGAACTGGTGACTTCAGCATTCCAGGTCAACGCTTTTCCACTGCGCCACCACAGGTCAGACTAAAGGTTTTGATTTCTGCACTATAAAGTGGGGCAGACCGGGAACTTGCTCTCTTGGTTCCTGAGATTAGCATTAGAGGAGAGAGCAGAAAGGTGAACAGAGTAAGGCCACGTAAAGGAGGCCAGGAGAAGCAGCCAAGATGGTGGAGTGCTGAGGGAGAAGGAAGCAGATGGGGAACAGAGGTGAATAAGGCTGGTGAGCTAGAAACTTTTGATTCTAGGAAACTCAGATAAGTCAGTAGCTTTGTGAGCACTGAATGAGTGGGTTTTGGAGCCCAGTGTGTGGTTTTACTTGCCCGCCGGGTGCAAGCTAGAATTAAAGATGACAGCCATCAGCTTTTGGCTCCTTTGTTTCTTTACCGACTGTACAAATCCAATGCGAACCTGCATGGGCCAGGTGGCTGCTGTGATGGTGGCCCTGGCCACGGCTCCTGGCTTTACAGCCATCTTCTTTAATTCTAGCTTGCACCCGGCGGGCAAGTAAAAAACACACACTGGGCTCCAAAACCTACTCACATTCAGTGCTCACAAAGCTACTGATTATCCGAGTTTCGTAGAATCAGGTTTCTAGCTCACCAGACTTATTCACCTCTGTTCCCCATCTCCTTCCTTCTCCCTACACAAACTGCACTAACTGGCTTCTCACTCAACACTCTGCCATCTTGGCTGCTTCTCCTGCCTCCTCCATGTGGCCTTTCTCTGCTCTCCTTTCTGCTCTCCCCTCTAATGATAATCTCAGGAACCAAGAGGGAGCTCCTGTTCTGCCCCTATTTTGTATATTGTATTAATCCAATATACAAAATACGGAAGTCTCTAATACAATGTCACTTTCTGAAGCATGATAGGATTGTACCATCCCATATCAAAAAGGGTGGGAAAGGCTTAGTCCTAAAACCAAGCCCCAGGCTACAAGGATTCTGCCTGCCCACAGCCAGCCCCCAACACACATTAATATCACCTGGGCAACGGCCTCCACGTGGGCAGCATCATCTTTAACAACGTGAGCATAATACATTTTATCTGCCCAACAGTGACTGTGGATACTGGCTTTATATATGCCGATTTAATGAAACCTCCTTAAAAGCCCAAGGGGACAGGGTTTGAACAGCTTCCAGGTTGGTGAACATGTGGAGATTTGGAGAGAGTGTCATACATGGATGTTATGTTTCCAAAGGAGACACACATAGCGCCTGATGAGGTTTATAAGAAATTTATTTATAAATCTGCGAACAGATGGGCTGAGACTCTAGTGGTGTCAGCAGCGGGAGAAGAGAAGCCTAAGCCTATAGGGTTTGGCAGTACTTCCTGCTGCAGAGCAAAAGCTTCTGCTACCTGTGAGGTTAAACAATGGGAGAGGGAGGGTGGTGCTGAGTAAGTAGCAGAGTGTTAAGATAAGTGAGGGGAGGTCATTAACTGGCAGGATGTCTGAGCATGGGACAGAGGTAAGAGATCAATCAGGACTGCTCAGGTGGAGAGTTACTGGAACTGCACTGGTGCTGGGTGCCTAAAGTTCAACCTGGCTGGTTGAGGCTTTTGGTAAGGGGCCCTGGACCTGAACCTAACACTGGAGAGGCCATGGAAGTTTTCAGCCCTTTCCCAGTATCTTGCCTTATGTATCTCTCCCACCTGGTTGTTTCTGAGTTATATGAGTTATATCCTTTTTATAATAAACCAGTGATCTAGTAAGTGAAATGTTTCTCTGAGTTTTGTGAGCTGCTCCAGTAAATTGACTGAACCCAAAGAGGATATTAGAACCTTAGATCTATAGCCATTTGGTCAGTTGTACAGGTGACAACCTGGACTTGCTATTGGTATCTGAAGTGGAGTGAGGGATAGTCTTGTACGACTGAACTCTTAACTTGTGGAATGTTATATTTGGGTATATATATCAGATTGAGTTGAATTGTAGGACACCTAGCTGGTGTCTGGAGAATTTCCAACTGGTCTGGGGAAATTTCTCACATCTTTTCCCATTGGAATTGGTGACCAGAACACTTTTCCCTTGATTTCCCTTAATAGATACATGCTGTGACTTCATATTTATATATATATTGATATAATCTTCATAATGACAGTACTATTTTACAAAGAGATGAATGTTCTTTATAGTAAATCAATTAATCTTGTTTATAATCCATTTATATATCCAAAATGTAAGATATATTGTTGTAAAGTAGCGTACCTTAATTCCACAGGTTTATGTAGAGACACCAAGGCAGGATACAGAAGAATTTTTAGGAGGAGATTTATTAATAAGCTGGCTGCATATGACTTACACGGGGTATAGTTAACCCAAATCATGCATGTCCAAAATAGCCCTGAAGCGACTTATATAGACTTGATCACATATTGGCTGGGGCAAAAGAAGGGGGAGTACAACACAATCATCAATCATTATTCGTCAATGGCAGGGGTAGTCAACCTTTTTATACCTACCGCCCACTTTTGTATCTCTGTTAGTAGTAAAATTTTCTAACTGCCCACCGGTTCCACAGTAATGGTGATTTAGAAAGTAGGGAAATAACTTTACTTTATAAAATTTATAAAGCAGAGTTACAGCAAGCTAAAGCATATAATAATAATTACTTACCAAGTACTTTATGTCGGATTTTTGCTAAGTTTGGCAGAATAAATCTTTATAAAACAACTTACTCTAGTTAAATCTATCTTTTTATTTATACTTTGGTTGCTCTGCTACCACCCACCATGAAAGCTGGAATGCCCACTAGTGGGCGGTAGGGACCAGGTTGACTACCACTGGTCCATAGGATATATAAAAAACATTCCTACATATTAAAACTTACAAGGTAACACAATAGTGATGTCGTTTTACATATCAATATAGTAGTGATAAATGTCGTTTTACATATTAAAGACATCCATAAATCCTTTAGTGCCTACCTCCTATCCCTTTGTCTAGAGGTATATGTTACTCTCAGGATCCCAGGAAGGGAGGAAGAGTTAATATCAGTGTAGGATATGTAAATATTGTCTCTTATTGAAAGGGAAAGGAAGTTCTTCAGATAACCTTTATTCTTTCAGAGAACTATATAGTTAAACTAAATGATCCAGTCGTCCTTGTAAGCCAGGAAGCTCCCACATCCTTCTCCCTCCATTCTCTAAGAAAAGAGAGGACAAGAAGCCTGGTTTTTCCTTAACTTGGAAAGCCTAACTTTTCCTTAGTATTGGTGTTGCCAATACTAAGTACTTTGGCACCTTGTCACAATATCAGTTTCCAAAGAGAGACTAGGGGCTAAGCACAGTGGTGGGATCCAGCCTGTTCACATCAGTTTGGCAGAACTGATACCTAATTTTTTGATGAGTTCAGCAAACCAGTTGTTAAAATGGCACTTGTAATCAGGGTTCTCTCTAAGGTATGTGCCTGGGCAGCCACCCAATGTAGAAATCACAAGTTTACATTCCCAATTTTTTTTTAATGTTCATCTGTTCAACATCGTATTCTAAGCTCCCATAGTAATGTTTATGCGGTCCATAGGTGAAAAAAATTGCAAGTGAGGATGCCAATCACTATGCAATATGAAAATATCTTAAATAACAGTTTTAATAACAGTTTTATTGGTTTTTGTCAGGTATTATTTAGTATCTTTCATTAATATTTTAAAACTTTCTTATATTCTAGCTTTGTGTACCTCTTTTATTGTTCTTATTTAAGTATTAAATGCACAAAATAATAAAATATCTTTCACTGTATCATTTCTTTTATAATTAAAATGGTCATTAGGGCAGACAACCAGTTGTTAAATTATTTGAATCCCAACTCTGTCTAAGCATTCATTCAATTTCAAGTTGTGAATTCTTTGAAGCCTGTGTCCCAACTCATTTGAAAGTATTCATTTTTGAAACTAAGTATTCACTTTTGTTTGTGCTTTGTAATCCCATTGTGTTCGATAAAACATAAAGGAACATATCAGTTTTTTTGTCAAATGATATTTTATCCAGGAATATATTATTGGACTGAACAGATTTCCTCTGTGGTTCTAAGCAACTCTTTTATTAATTGTCCCCACCTATCAGCATAAACCAAATTATCATATTGAATTTGGGGCACAAGGCTGAGATTTACCTTTTTTTTTTTTTTTTTTTTTTTTGCTAACCTTACCTCTAAATATATGGTACATTTGAACATATCAATGATTTTTTTGTGTGTGAGAAAAAGGTAGGAAATTCTACCCACAGGCATAGAGTCCTTTGGGGTAGTGATTAATAAATTTTTCAGAGTCTATAAGAAATTTTACTTCAGGGCTACTCAAAATTTATTGAAATGTCAACCCATTTTCCAAGAGGCATAATCGTGAGATGAATACCAATTCAATTCAAATTACAAACATAGTGATAGTGAACCTGTTTAAAAATTTCTTCTGTATTAGACAAGTTTTTTCTTTATTGATTTTTTTTTTTGTTTTAATATATAATTTTAATAGCTGAATGAGATTCAACCATGCTAAGAATTTATTTACCATATTTTTTGCTTCATAAAACAAACTTTTTTCCCCAAAAAGTGGAAGGGAAAATACCTGTGCTTTATTTATTTATTTATTTATTTATTTATTTATTTATTTATTTATAACAGAGACAGAGAGTCAGAGAGAGGGATACATAAGGACAGACAGACAGGAACGGAGAGAGATGAGAAGTATCAATCATCAGTTTTTCGTGGCCATACCTTAGCTGTTCATTGATTGCTTTCTCATATGTGCCTTGACCATGGGCCTTCAGCAGACCCAGCAACCCCTTGCTCGAGCCAGCGACCTTGGGTTCAAGCTGGTGAGCTTTCCTCAAACCAGATGAGCCCGCACTCAAGCTGGCGACCTTGGTGTCTTGAACCTGGCTCCTTCCGCATCCCAGTCCGATGCTCTAGCCACTGCACCACCGCCTGATCAGGCCCCGTGCTTCTTATGGAGCAAAAAATACGGTATTTTATTAAATATTTTTATACACCATTTGGTTCAGATTTTTTTTTTTTTCGTATTTTCCTTCTTAGAACCCTAAGTATGTCTTATGGTCAGGTACATCTTACGAAGTGAAAAATATGGTACTTTGCTAGCTGAAATCATTGCTTATGAGTGACATTAACTGTATTTTCTCTGCCAGTAGATGAGTTTATAACTAATGATACCTGTTTTGAATTATTTTCTTTAGATTTTTATCTGATATCACTTCAATTAAAAGAAAAATAAAATGGATTGCTATTTATCTTCAGAAATGTTTACTAAAAAAATGGAGGTCATTTTTTTAATGTTTGAGGTTTTGTTGACTTGCCCGAGATCACGTAGCATTTCGTTGGAAGAACCTGTCTCTCATGGGTTTGACTGCCTTTAAGTCCATTATCTTACAGGTATCTCTAACTGCCAAACCTTCTTATTTCTGTGCTCTTTCTTCCCTCACTATGCTTAACCTTGGTTTTCATAAAAGATATCTTCAAGATACATTGCTTTTATGTTTTCTTCCTTTAAACTTGCTTGACATGCTTCAGTCTTTAATTCTCTATACCCTCTTCCCAAGTTTATCTCAGATGTTTAATTCTAATATCAGTGCACTCTACTGATAAAAAAGGAAAGGACATGGTAATTGACATTTCTTAAACATCAAAAGATTAAAAATATATGCATTTACTTGAAAATGCACTTTTAGCCCTGGCCGGTTGGCTCAGTGGTAGAGTGTCGGCCCGGCGTGCAGAGGACCCGGGTTCGATTCCTGGCCAGGGCACACAGGAGAAGCGCCCATCTGCTTCTCCACCCCTCCCCCTCTCCTTCCTCTCTGTCTCTCTCTTCCCCTCTCGCAGCCGAGGCTCCATTGGAGCAAAGATAGCCCGGGCGCTGGGGATGGCTCCTTGGCCTCTGCCCCAGGAGCTGGAGTGGCTCTGGTCGCAACAGAGCGACGCCCGGAGGGGCAGAGCATCGCCCCCTGGTGGGCAGAGCGTCGCCCCTGGTGCGCGTGCCTGGTGGATCCCGGTCGGGCGCATGCGGGAGTCTGTCTGACTGTCTCTCCCCATTTCCAGCTTCGGAAAAATAAAAAATAAAAATAAAAAAAAAGAAAGAAAATGCACTTTTATTTAATACTAAAATGCTGCAGCAGTGGTGCCATAACTAGCTTGATATCAACAACCAGAAAAATTAAAATATGTCATCTCTTTCAAGTGTGCCTCTGATCTCCATTTGTCAGCCGACCTTGTTCTAGTCGGTGCCTGTCTGTTGGATTAGGAACAGAGAGGACATCCAGGAGAATCATTAGGTGTTATAGGGTGTTGTGCAAAGAAACTGACACTTGGTGCCTCATTTACTGAAGGGTGAAAAGTTGACTGCAGGGCCAGAGGAGGATTGCAAGATGTGGTCCAAATTAGATCCAAACACCTTCTAATTCTTCAGAATACTCTTAAACAGGCTAACACTGAATAAATATTTATTGAGCACCTACTTGGTGCTCAATATATGTGGGTGCTGGATTGACAAGATTAGTTCCTACCCTTAAAGAACTAATGATGAATCTTGTGATAAAAGTTTGTGTCTTCATACCCAGAGATCACATAGCTGAGCTTGAAACACATACCCAGCAAAGAAAGAAAATGGAGAGGCAAAAGGGGCAAATTTATGTTAGAAAAAAAGTCACTAAATTGAGTGATAAATAAGAGTGAGAAATATATCATTGCTCGATAGTTTTCCAAGAGGCTGATGTATTTCTTAATTCTGATATTTGTACTTCTAGTCTAATGCTCTGTATTTCTTAAACAAGAATCACCTGTGGTCTACCCCAAACCTACTGGATCAGAATCTGTGTAAAATGGACCAAAGAAATTCCAATATTAGCAGGTGCCCCTGGGTGATTTTTATTGAGAAGTTAAGGAAACGTGGCTATTTCTGGTGTCTGAAACTCGACCACTTGAGTTTATCTCTTAGGTTGAGCAACATATCTCAAACTTTCATTTGCACAAAAGAACTCGATTTTCCCCTATTTGAGCTTAATCTCTTTAGTTGCACAGATCTTCTCAAAGATTGGAAAATATTCATGCTAAGAATATTAAGGTTCCTGCAGCCACTCTCATAGAGTTTAATTGAGTGGCCCTGGTATGAAACCCATTAAACTCTGTTTTGACTAGCTTGTTAAGGGATTCTGATGAAGGTGAACCTTGCTTAGAAGGCACTTGAACAAATATTGGTTCAATTAAAATTTATTACTCTTGAAAATAAACACATTTCACTCTTATACTTTGGAGTAAAAGAAAAATTTGAAAATTGGATTTGATTTCAGATTATAAATACATTAGACTAAACTGTGAGAAGACAAGAATTTTTATTTGAGGGAGGTTGTGTGGGTTTTTTCCCCCTATTTTGTTCAGGAATATATGCTCAGCACTAGAAGGGTAGCTTTTACACAGTAGATGCACAGAAATTATTTGTTGACCTATTCAACCAAAATAATAATAATAATAATAATAATAATAATAATAGGCTTTAATAAAGAATAAAACATATTTATTTGAGGAAAGGAGGGATTGCAATCTGAGGCACAGACTCAGATGGTAAGCTAAACTGTACTCCAGAAAGAAAGGGTTTATAAAGGGCCAAACCAAAATGGCTGCCCTCATTTCGGTTCTCCATATGAAGGAAGGACTTTGACTGGGACAGTACCTGGCCTGTAAATGGAGGATGCTAGTTTTGAAACTGTTGATTCCCTTCAGGGTGAAGAATGCAGATGGGCCAGTCACTATGATGGGAAGCAAGTAAAGTCCATGAATATCCATGTAGCAATCATGATCCAGAACGTTTGTTGTTGGCCTTGAGCTGAGTTTAGAAACAGGTCAGCTTAACATTAATTAAATTAACATTAGTTCCAAGATCTGAGATGAGATGTACACAGGTCTTGCTTCCTCAGAGGGCTCCTAAATCTGTTTTAAGTGAGTCTGTTAGTGATGCTTATTCCATTTTATTTTTTCTAAGATCAACTTAATGAGATGCAATCAACTCATGTCTCTTACTCTTGCATTCCTCCCATATCTTTCAATGGTGTGTCATAACCAAAATAAATTTATGAATAAGTTTGCAAAGAAAAGGGTGGTAGGGACAGGAGTAGAGAAAGACTAAAACACATGAGAACTTCTGGAGACAGAAGAAAGAGTCCATAAAGAAAAGCTAGGATGGTAGCAGATAGCCATTAGGAGGAGTGCTGGCCTCCCACATGCATGCAGTGCCTCCCTCTGTCCACCACTGGGAATCTGGGCTAGTGTGGAGAGGCTGCCTGATGCTGTGCACATGGCCCACCATGTCTCCCGATGCCCTGTGAGCCCTGATAGCCCCTGGCGTGTTGCTTGCATGTCTTGACTTTTGGGAGCCACTGCTTTCTTCTTGTTGGCATGGAATCACCTCAGCTGGGTGGGAGTTCAGGAGCGGGAGAGTGCCCTGAACAACCAAGTGCCATGGCGTGGGCTCCACTGCACGTGGCAGTGGTGTGCTCCAGCAGCCAGAACCAGACATGGAGGCCCACCACCTCCTACCACAGTAGGGATTCACTCTCTGGTCCTTTAGAACAGGGACTTCTGTGAAGTTTCCAGGACCAGTGCCCAATGTTAATGATTTTAAAATCACCCATGATGAGATGTACAGTGGTCTCATTAAGAAAGAGAAGGACTTCTACATGCATAATGGCATTTTCCACACATTGGAGAGAAATAAGAGAACAAGCCAAGGCCTGAAAGGTTCCAGAATGCAAAGATGTGTTCAACCTAACCCTCACCTGCGAAGAGAGCATGTACAACCAAGTGGTAGAAAAGTTGACTTCCAGAGAGCAAGAGACCTCCCAGTGTGTGCATGTGATCAACATGGACATCCAGGACAACTACGGAAGAGGCAGCCTGGGAGGCGTGCTCTCCCCTGAGCTCTGCCAGTGCACTCAGCTCATGGAGGACATGGACACTGACATCAGGAAACTGCTGCTGGAGTTTGAGGAGAAGAGCTGCCAGGCCTTCCTGCACAGCGGCTGCTTCTACTGACAGGCAGGTGGTGCCTCCAGAAGCTGCCTTCTTGCACTCCCTCTTCTTAATAAGCTTTCCTTCCCGATACTTGGTTTTACTCTGATGGCTTCTGCCGGTGGATAGTAGCAGAACCCAAATTAGCTGTACATATGAGATGAGAAGATATATGTAAGTGCTGATTGACAACAATCAAATCTTTTTATCCCACTTTTACTTACAAATGAATGTGAATATAAAGGGGGCCACATGCTGAGCCTGACAAGCTCAGGGGAGGCCTGCATGGTGGCCTTACAGGCTCAAAGACCTGAAGTAACCACACAGGATGGTCTGAAATGAACACTTTCTAATTAAAAGCAGTTCATGGTGGTTAGTCATGTACTAGGAAGGTATTTTTCTCCAACAAATCCCTCTGAAATTTCCTGTCCTTTTACTTGTATCTCTGTGTTATGTATATATAATTTCATTAATACATTCACCTACTCTGATCCCATCCCCTCATTCCACTGCCCTCTGACAGCTGTCCCTCTGCTCCCTGTGACCCTGCCTCTGCCTCTTTTCCATTCCTCAGTTCACTTTGTTCATTAGATTCCACATATAATTGAGATCATATGATACTTGTCTTTATCTGCTTGGCTTATTTCACTTAGTATAATAATCTCCAGGTCCATCCATGCCATTGCAAAAGGTAAGATTTCCTTTTTCCCACAGGCATGTAGTATTCCACTGTGTATATGTACCACAGGCTTTTAATCCACTTGTCCACTGACAGACACTTGGGCTGTTTCCAGATCTTTGTTACTGTAAACAATGCTGCAATAAACATGAGTGTGCATATGTGTTACAGTAATATAATGTTATAGTAATTAAATATATAGAAACATAGAAAAATATGGAAGATATATAGAAATAAGTTAAGATATAATAATAAAAGCCATTAAGGCAAATGAATAAGGCTATGCCACCTGGATAGAAATTAATGTAGTGTGTACAGATTTGATAGGCAGACTGTGCCTTTTGTGCAGAGCCCAGTTAGTGTGTGTGTGAAGTTATATATAGATAAAAAGTGGCTTTACATGATAAATCTGTAGGTTAACATAAACAGGAAGCTTCCCTAGGAACACCTTAAAAGTGGCTTTATGTGATACATCTTTAGATTAACATAAAAAGGGCTCCCTGCGAGGAACTCCCAAAAAGGTGGTTCGAGGTGATAATCCTGTCGGGTCCCCAAACTTTTTACATAGGGGGCCAGTTCACTGTCCCTCAGACCGTTGGAGGGCCGCCACATACAGTGCTCCTCTCACTGACCACCAGTGAAAGAGGTGCCCCTTTCCGGAAGTGCGGCGGGAGCTGTATAAATGGTTTCAGGGGGCCACATGCAGCCCGCGGGCCGTAGTTTGGGGATGCCTGCGACACCTGTTAGAAGGCATAGGCCAGAAAAAGGTACTAAAGCTAAGTACCCCCCATGCTGTGGTAGTTGCCCAGACTCCAACATTGAATGTGGACTGTCTCCACACTTCTCTAACCAAGGACAACCGAGAGGAGCCACCAACAGGACCCCCCTTAAGCTATATACCCAGGCATGCCAAACGGACTTGTGAATAATAAACTAACTGTGTGATTCTTGTAACTAACTTATGTATTGGTCGTGTTTTTCCTTTGGTGAAAATTGGTCTCAATACCAATAAGTACAATCCTCATATCCACCACAAGAGTAGTCTCGAAGAGGCTTCCAGCCCTGTTGTTAAGCAGGAGTGTCCCACTGTATGGGGAAGTTGAATTGGGGACGCCTGATTGATGTAGAGCTTGGGTTCTACTGGGACAATACCTTTGTTTGAATCAGTGATTTGGTATTCTTAGGATATATCCCTGAAAATGGGATAGCTGGGTCAAAAGGCCATTTTTAATTTTTTGAGGAAATGCCATATAGTTCTCCACAGTGGCTGCACCAGTCTGCATTTCCACCAACAGTGCAGTAGGGTTCACTTTTCTCCACACTCTCACCAGCATTTATTGTGTGTTGATTTCTTAGCAAGAGCCATTCTGAGAGGTATGAGGTGGTATTTCATTGTGTTTTTAATTTGCATTTCTCTGATGATTAGTGACACTAAACATTTTTCAATATACCTATTGGCTATCAGTATGTCCTCTTTAGAGAAGTATCTATTTAGTTTCTTTGCACATTTTTAATTGGAATGTTTACCTTTCTGGTGTTTAGTTTTAGAACTCTTTATAAATTTTGGTTATTAACATCTTATCAGACATATTGGCCTATATGTTTTCCCATTGTGTTTGTTGTCTTTTTATTTTGTTAATGGTGTCTTTTGCTGTATGAAAACTTTTTGGTAGGATGTAGTTCCATTTGTTTATTTTGTCCTTTTATTTCACTTGCCTATGGAGATAAATCCACAAAAATATTGCTACAAGAGATAGTGGATAGTTAACTGCCTATGTTTTCTTCCAAGATGTTTATGGTTTTGCAACTTATATTTAAGTCTTTTATCCACTTTGAGTTTATTTTTGTGAATGCTGTAATTTGGTGATCTAGTTTCATTTTTTTGCATGTACCCGTCCAATTTTCTCAATGGCTAACACCAACCCAAGAAAACCTAAAACCAGTGCAACCAGTAGTGGGTGGCAGACAGCACCAATGCTAGACTCAGCAGGCTACACAAGCAGAATGCACAAAGGAGGACTCCATCAGGCACCAGACACTGTGGAGAATAAATACATCCAACACGACAGACACTGCACAGTGTCTAATACAAATGATCAAAGCTGACCCTTAGAGCCAGCCAGCCTGAAAAGATAACTACACCCACAAAAGGACTAACTGCATTCAATACTCACATACAACAGATGGGACAATACTAACCTCAAGAAGCATTCCTAGAGCAAGTAAATCAAGTGACCTGTAGATCAGTACCACCAAGGCCATCTTCTTCATAAAGACACCACAAAAATTTCATAGTCAGACAGTACTACCTAATACACAGACAAAATGGGAAGACAAAGAAATATGACCCAAATGAGTCAAAAAGAGAACTCCCCAGAAAAGAATTAAATGAAATGGAAGTAACCAAACTACCAGACATAGAGTTTAAAATAATGATTTTTAGGATGCTTAAGAATCTTAGAGCAACAATGGATTAACATAATGAGCACTTAAATGAAGAGATAGCAAGCATCAAAAAGGACATTGAAATCATAAAAAAGAACCAGTCAGAAGTGACAAATAGAATATCAGAAATGAAGATTGCACTAGAAGGAATTGAAAGCAGGCTGGATGAAGCAGAGGATGGAATCAGCAATTTAGAGAATAAGATAAATGAAAGCACAGAAGCAGAGCAGCAAAATGAAAAGAGGCTCAAAAAGACTCAGGAACCTCAGACCTCTGTAACATGAAGAGAAACAACATCTGCATCATAGGGGTTTCTGAAGGAAAAATGAACAAATAAGGGATAGAGAACCTGTTTGAAGAAATCATAGATGAAAATATCCCTAAATTGATGAAGGAAAAAGTCACACAAGTTCAAGAAGTGTTGAGTCCCATTAAAGAGGGCCTACACCAAGGCACATCATAATTAAAATGCCAAAGTAAAGACAGAAAGAAAGAATGCTAAAAGCTGAAAGAGAAAAGCAGTTAATTACCTACAGAGGGGCCACCATAAGGCTAACATCTGACTTCTCAACAGAAACACTTGAGGCCAGAAGGGATTAGCAAGAATTATTCACAGTGATGCAAAACAAGAACATACAACCAAGACTACTTTATCCAGCAAGCCTATCATTTAAAATCGAAGAAGAAATAAAAAGCTTCCCAGACAAAAAAAGACTCAGGGAATTCATTACAGATATACACTTTTACTATTTGACCAATCCCAGAGATGTCCCCACCTTGCCTTCTCCCACCTCTCTAATCTATTACCAATCAATTTCATGTACCCTCCCCCATTGATTCTGATGCATAAAATAAGTAGTGAAACTGCCATTTTCTGGAGCACATTCTCAATCTGTTGAGACTTTGCTTCCTAGCAATTGTCAACAGGTTGGCTCAAATATACTCATAAAAAATTCTGACATATATTTCTCACAAAAATTAGGGAATATTTCAAAATGAATATGACGTGATAAAAAAAGAAGCATTTGATTTTTTTTTTTTTGTATTTTTCTGAAGCTGGAAATAGGGAGAGACAGTCAGACAGACTCCTGCATGCGCCCAACCGGGATCCACCCGGCATGCCCACCAGGGGCGACGCTCTGCCCACCAGGGGGCGATGCTCTGCTCCTCTGGGGCGTTGCTCTGCCGCGACCAGAGCCACTCTAGCGCCTGGGGCAGAGGCCAAGGAGCCATCCCCAGCGCCCGGGCCATCTTTGCTCCAATGGAGCCTTGGCTGCGGGAGGGGAAGAGACAGACAGAGAGGAAGGAGGGGGGGTGGAGAAGCAAATGGGCGCTTCTCCTATGTGCCCTGGCCGGGAATTGAACCCGGGTCCCCCGCACGCCAGGCCGACGCTCTACTGCTGAGCCAACCGGCCAGGGCCACATTTGATTTTTTTATTGAATAAGAACATTAGAAAAGCAAATGACAAGTCAAAGAAAGTTGTTCAGTTATGCAAATGAGATGCAAAACCAACTTTTATTTTATTAGTGAAAATGCACTATACAAAAGGCTGAAAGTATGGGAGTATCTACACGTTCCCCGATCCCCTAATTTTTGTGAGCAGTATATTTGGAAATTCCTTATGTTGACGTGGGATATTGTTTATGAAAGTTTTTTTCTTTAATCAAAAAAAGAAAGTTTATAGTACATTTCCCCCGAACATATCTGTTTTTCATTGTGCATTTTTCCCTACCCTCTATGTGGGTGGAATGTACAAATACCTGAATAAAGCAAGGGGGCTGAATCTGTTGGGAGAGAACCTGCAATTGTCCAATAAACAGATGCTGCTGGTAAAAAAAAATACAGAAGGAATGGAGCCCAACCCCCTGCAATTCTCTTGACCCCACAGAGCTATCCAGAGCAAGGGTTGGGAACCTTTTTGGCTGAGAGAGCCATGAATGCCACATATTTTAAAATGTAATTCCGTGAGAGCCATACAATGACCTGTGTACATTATGCATTATCCAGTAAAAATTTGCTGTCCCGGAGGACAGCTGTGACTGGTTCCAGCTACCCGCAATCATGAACATGAGTGGTAGGAAATGAATGCATTGTAATACATGAGAATATTTTATATTTTTAACATTATTTTTTTTTTATTAAAAATTTATCTATGAGCCAGATGCAGCCATCAAAAGAGCTACATCTGGCTCGTGAGCCATAGGTTCCTAACCCCTGATCCAGAGTGACTGCAGTCTTGGACACTCACTGTTGGTGTCACAGGCTTTGGGTTGCCAACTCTGATGAGAGATGACAATTAGAGCAGAAGCATGAGAATGCAGAGGGTGAGGTGAAGCACTGTAGGAAGTACAAGCTCTCTCCTTCCCTTCCTTCTTTATTTTCTGAGTTTTCCCTATGCATGTTGAGTTGTATAATCTTATTTGGTGTAAACAGGCAGGTGGAGCCATGGCATCAAATGAGTTGCATTTACCACCTCACCCCAGTTCTTTTCAGCTTCGTATAAAATTGTGTCTCTTTATCCAGTGCCTGAGTGTTCACTTATTCTTATGTTAGGAAAAGAGAAAACTTGAGTGTTAGTGACCTCATGAACCGAGAAAAGGTCGACCTGTTGTGTTCAGCTCTTAAGCCTTCTGCAGGGGCTGCTGCCAGAGGTTAGCACTGTCCTCTGCAGAGATACATCTGTTCCTGCCTTAGCTCTGGATGTGAGAATGTGAGGGGAACACTGTAATGGCCCCTCTGAGGTGTTTCTGGATCTGGGTTGGTATCCTCTGAGAGCTGCATATTTTCCAGGGCTGCAGGTATTGAGTTTTTAACAAATGGGATGCATAGCAGTGCATGTTGTAATCACAGGAGGTATACTTCCCCCTAATTATTAAATGTCATGTGAAACATGAGGGGTAAAAAAATGGAATGAGATATAGCCAATAAATCATGTCTTGCTCACTCTATTCTGATGCTTTCTGAATGTACTGGTGCTAGGAAAAATTGCATAGGTATTGTTCTTCTGGATTTTCCATAACAAGGACTAGAATTGTTCTTGGAATATGTAGGTTGCCAGAAAGTTTCCCTTTGTTCTATGCAGAACTGCACTGTGTGTGTGGCTCTCCAGGGCATAAAAAAGGCATGACTAAGCTTACTACAGTATTTCTTGTTCCATTAAAAAAAAAACAAAAACTTAGTACAGAGAGTTTTGAGGAAACTAGCTTTGTTGGAGACCCAGGGAACAAAGCTAGCTCTACTTTTCTGAACACAGTATTTGGTCCTCCATAATTTCATTTTTAATAGCTACCTTGGGAAAATCCCTTACTGTAGACAATTGTACTGCTTGATCACATGATCATTTACCAGGCATCATCACACATGATTTGAGCCACACAATTAATTTAAAAGACTGGATTTGTTGTTTTACTTTTTATAACACGAAAGTGAGGCTCAGAGATTTTAAAGACATTTCCAGCGACTGGCAAAGCTGACAACTAGAAATCTTATTCTAAATTGTATGCTTTTCTACCAATAGCAGTTATTACTGTCACAGTGAATGAAGAATAAAATCCCAAATTTGGAGCAAGAGGATTGGATAGAATATGCCAGTCTTGCTCATGCAGGTGTTTGGATGCCAAGACAAATCAGGCAGTTACTCATGTTGTTTGACTTAAAGTAGTAGTTCTCAGGGTGTGGTCCTTAGACCAGCATCTATATTAGCATCACCAGGGAACTTGTTACAAACTCAGACTCTCTGGCCCCAACCCAGACTTACTGGATCAGAAACTCTGGGGAGAATCCCAGAAACCTGTGTTGTAAACCAGTACTGCAGGCGATCTTGATGCCGGCCACTGTTTGATTTTAAAGTACAGATCTATACATTTTTTCTGCCATTGCTTTATTCCAACATTCAACTTTCAGTTTGAAAGTCTTTCTGATACATAATAAGCATTTCCTTGTCATTTCCTGAATCAGGAAGGTTACTCTAAGACAGTGAGTGAGAAACAGGCACAAATGCACTGACAGTTTGGCAGGGTGAGGAGGGTGAAAGAAAAAATTATTGGTCGAGAGCATAGAGTTACTCTAGAAGGCTATTGAGAGCCTCAGGTCTTGGGACTTCAGAGTTGAGAAAAGAACATAGGAAAGAAAATGAAGAAAGGGCTGAATTTACACTTTCTAAATATATACTTTCCAATTATGTGTAAGACTAGTTCTATCACTGTTGGACAAATGACTTTGTAAAATTTGTATTTTTTGAGTTTGCTCACTTTTATTGTTAAAAAATGGCACTGGGCAGCCATGTTTGTGCTTGTCCTCAGAGCAGGGCAGTTGATTGCAAATTGCGGATTGCATTCCTGCTTGGGAGGGGCCATTGTTTTGCTAATGTTTGCTGGAGAAGGGGTTTCTGTGGTCCCCAGCCAGTTTTGCAGGGAGAGCAGAGAGAATGCATAGTACTGAAGAAGAAGGCAGTTTTGCAGAGAGAGAGAAAGGTGTGCAGATGGGGAACCAGAGCTGAGGGCTTTTGTGACCTCCACTGAGACTGGTGGGGCCTTTGACTTTAGGAGGAACCAGAGAATGTGTCAGGGCTTTGGGAACCCAGAATGAAAGAAAAGTGTTTTCCCTGCCTGTTTGCTTGTCGGCCAGTGCAAGACTTTAATAAAGGAATGGCCCACCATTTCTCGGCTCTACTCTTTACCATCTGCCCTATTCCAATGTGAAACTGCTTAGCCACAACAGTGGCAGCCACTGGCCTTATAATCACAATCAGTTACTTTTCCTGAAACACTATTGTAATTTTAAATGGATAATTACAGCCTATTGTTTCAATTAATTATTTGATACCATCTACTAAGTTTAGAAACAAAATCAAACAGTACTCTCAGTAGAAATCATCTTTACCAAGGAACTGGACATCCCTACTTCAAGTCTGGAAAGAACCTGGGTAACGCAGAAGTAATATGTGTTTGTCCAATGGAATATGCCTGGGCCAGCTCCTAAGAAGCCTACAAATGTAGCCCTCAGGGAGACTCTGTGGGTTTGGGGAAACTGATTACTGAGTACAAAGTAATGGCAAGAGTTGGTTATTTCTCAGAAAGCCCAACTTGTACCAAGTGAACCCTCTTCGTGGATGTTTCCTAGTCCTTAGTTTATTTCATGAGTGTTTGCTGCACAATTTAATTGTAACAACCAAAAGTTTGTTACTATTACTGGGTATAAATTACAAGGATGCTTTTTTTTCCATTTAAAAAAATCAAAAGAGTATTATCATGTTCTCATAATACAGTGTACAGAGACGTGCTGTAGAATGGATACTTGAGACCTATATAATTATGTTAACCTATGTCACTCCAATAAATTCAATTAAAAAAGAAGTGTCCTGGTCCTACATAATAGTGAAATCCCCTTTCCTGTTGTTTACTTTGTCCATATTTGGCCCAGGCTGGGAGACAAACTTCCATGGAACTTGTCCTGATGCCAGGAAGTAGCCCTACCCTTGAATCTTAGAAGAATGATGTGTAATGTGCACCTTTTTGAGTCTCAAATGCTATTTGGAGACACTTACAAAGGTAAATATCTGACAGTATAGACAATTTAATTTTATATGTTCAAGAGAAAATTATAAAACCCTTGCTATAAAAATGTTATTAATTTCTTGCAGATATTTGCACAAAGATTTGGAGAATAATTTTCCTCAGGTCAGATGCACTTAGTTTCAGAAGCAGGCTTTGCTCCTTTCTAGAGCAGGAGAGCCTAACTCATGCTATTGTCATTTAGGACCTCACGCCCCTTCCTAATCTTGGCTACATGTATGTATTGTGACCATGCACGTCACACAGAGCACTGCAGCATCAGACCATCTTTTCAGATTCATTGTTTCATGTTTCCTCTGAAAGTCATTTTCCTACAGGCCATACTTATTTTTAACAGTTTTATTGAGATACATTGACATAAAAATTGTTTATATTTGAAGTGTTTAGTTGATGTTTTGATGTACATACACATTATAAAATTGTCAACGTAAACCAACTTCTAAACCTGTAAGAATTTTTTTAATTAATTTTAATGGGGTAACATTGATAAATCAGGGCACATATGTTCAGAGAAAACATCTCTAGGTTATTTTGACATTTGATTATGCTGCATTCCAATCACCCAAAGTCCAATTGTCTTCCGTCACCTTGTAACTGGTTTTCTTTGTGCCCCTCCCCTCCCCCAATCCCCTTCCTCTCCTTCCCCCCACCCCGTAACCCCAACACTCTTGTCCATGTCTCTGAGTCTCATTTTTATGTCCCACCTATGTATAGTTTTTTCTGATTTACTTATTTCGCTCAGTATAATGTTATCAAGGTCCATCCATGTTGTTCTAAATGATCCGATGTCATCATTTCTTATGGCTGAGTAGTATTCCATAGTATATATGTACCAAAGCTTTTTAATCCACTTGTCCACTGACGGACACTTGGGCTGTTTCCAGATCTTTGCTATTGTGAACAATGCTGCCATAAACATGGGGGTGCATTTCTTCTTTCAAACAGTGCTATGGTGTTCTTGGGGTATATTCCAAAAGTGGTATAGCTGGGTCAAAAGGCAGTTAGATTTTTAATTTTTTGAGGAATCTCCATACTGTTTTCCACAGTGGCTGCACCAGTCTGCATTCCCACCAGCAGTGCAGGAGGGTTCCCTTTTCTCCACATCCTCACCAGCACTTATTTTGTGTTGTTTTGTTGATGAGCACCATTCTGACTGGTGTGAGGAGATATCTCATTGTGATTTTAATTTGCATTTCACTAATGATTAGTGATGCTGAGCATTTTTTCATATGCCTATTGGCCATCTGTATGTCCTCTTTGGAGAAGTGTCTATTCATTTCTTTTTCCCATTTTTTGATTGGATTGTTTGTCTTCCTGGTATTGAGTTTTACAAGTTCTTTATAAATTTTGGTTATTAACCCCGTATCAGACGTATTGTAAAATATATTCTCCCATTGTGTAGTTTGTCTTTTTATTCTGTTCTTATTGTCTTTAGCTGTGCAGGAGCTTTTTAGTTTGATATAGTCCCATTTGTTTATCCTGTCTTTTATTTCACTTGCCCATGGAGATAAATCGGCAAATATATTGCTGCAAGAGGTGTCAGAGAGCTTACTGCCTTATGATTTCTCCTAAGGTGCTTATAGTTTTACATCTTACAATGAAATCTTTTATCCATTTTGAGTTTATTTTTGTGAATGGTGTAAGTTGGTGGTCTAGTTTCATTTTTTTGCAGGTAGCTGTCCAATTTTCCCAACACCATTTGTTGAAGAGGCTGTTTTTACTCCATTGTATGCTCTTACCTGCTTTGCCAAATATCAGTTGTCCATAAAAGTGTGGGTTTATTTCTGGGTTCTCAGTTCTATTCCATTGATCTATGTGCCTGTTCTTATGCCAGTACCAGGCTGTTTTGAGTACAATGGCCTTGTAGTATAACTTGATATCAGGAAGTGTGATACCTCCTACTTTATTCTTCCTTTTCAAGATTGCTGAGGCTATTCGTGTTCTCTTTTGGTTCCATATAAATTTTTGGAATATGTGTTCTATATCTTTGAAGTAAGTCATTGGTATTTTAATCTGTATTGCATTGAATTTATAAATTGCTTTGGGTAATATAGACATTTTAATGATGTTAATTCTTCCTAACCATGAGCACGGTATATGCTTCCACTTGTTTGTATCTTCCCTGATTTCTTTTATCAATGTTTTATAATTTTCCGAGTATAAGTCTTTAATCTCCCTGGTTAAATTTATTCCTAGGTACTTTATTTTTTTGATAGCAATGGTATAGGGGATTGCGTCCTTAATTTCTTTTTCTGACAGTTCATTGTTAGTGTATAAAAATGCTTCTGATTTCTGGGTATTAATTTTATATCCTGCCACCTTGCCCTGTAATAATTTTTTATGAATTTATTTGAGCCGAAGTGTTCACAACTGCCAGGAGGCAAAGACTCCACAGATTGAGAAAATGCTCCAGGAAATGGCTGTTTCACCACTTATTTTATACATCAGAGTCAAAGTGGAAGACATAAGGGGGTTCCATGAAATTGACGTGGTAGATTAGGAAGGCAGGAGAAGGCAAAGGAGCGAAATTTCTGGGATTGGGTAAAAGGTGAAAGTGTATATGCTGAAACTTCTTTTACATAGGCAGGAACAAGACAGTTAACAGTTAATGATTCACATAACAATAACAATGAAGGGATCTGTTGGCTCCTGCTCTTTTGAGATGTCTGTTCTGATGAAAAAAAAATGACACATTCTGAAGGCATTTTATCAATGTACATTATTGTAGATGAAAAGGAGTACAAAAATAAATTGAAGAAAACAATATCATAAAATAAAAGAAACATTTTATTCATTGCAACAATAATATACTATAAATAATAAATGCATAGTAAAACATTTGTAATATTTTATATTATAATTATGCTTACATGCCTATTAATTTTTAATAATAATTGTAAGAAAAAAGTACTCATTTAGTAAAACTCAATATCAAAACTGTAAAGTGGTCAGCAATGGGGGAAGGTCACATGAGGAACCCAGATCCAGGAACCCTGACTAGAGCCGCCTACACTCACTCATGCCAAAAGAAACTTCCCAGGAATTCTTGGGAAAAGAGCAACTGTTCATCAGCCAGAGAAGTTTCACCACATCATATTAGCTCGACCACACTAGAGACCCTTTAAATATCCCCCACGCGGGTCACCCCATGCGACTTCCCTGGCCTCTGTCCCCCAGGACCAGAGAACCTTGTCGGACAAGATGTGCTGTACTAAATAAAATTTTTATTATTCCACACTTCGTGGCTATGCCCTTCCTTCTTCCTCAGTGGGGAAAAATACCTTACATTTGGTGCCGAAACTCAGGAGGAGTCAGAAGTCCACAAGGATTGCTCCTCTCTCCTTCAGCTCTGAGAAAGAACCAGGACCTCTGACCTTCCACCCACTTTGACACATGGTACGGTAAGTCCCCTGCCTCCAGCCTCCCCTCAGTTCTTTCTGCCCTGACTCCCTGTCCAAAACTGCAGCTGCATCAGGGACCTCTTTTTTGTTCTGTTCCAAGTGCATGTGTGCCTATGGAAATGTCCCGAACACATCCACTTTACCTATCTTTCCAGTGCCAGAGCTTGAGTTGCGGGATGCCAATGCTCAACTCTGACCACTCCAAGAACTGAGGGTGGCCGTGGGGGCACAGGAATCTAAACCTAATCCAAAAACACTCCTGGATTTGCCTTATATAAACATTTTCCTCCCTAAAAAAGAAGAAACTGTTCTTCTTCTCTGCTGTGGCCAGGTCTCAGAACCCACTGGATAATCGAACCAGGTAGCCTCCTGAAGGGACTTTTGGTTTTAACACCCTCACCAATTTAACTATCACCAAAAGAACTGGGAACTGGTTGAAGATCCCTTACATTCAGGGCTTGTAGTTATTTGCATTCCTGTCCTAATCTCTGTGCTACCTGTTCTACATGCAGGCCCTTTTTTGGCCAGAGAAACCTCACCTAAAATCTCCACTCCTGATCTTTTCTCCTTCACCTGACCCCCAACTCTCTCCTCTTCCTGCTGACCTCCGGGGGCGCCCCTCTCTTTGGATCCCTTCTCTGGTCCCTCTGCGGACCTCTATCACTCAGGTCTCTTCCCTCCAAGAGACCTTCTCCCCTCCCTTCACAGGATCCTGTTTCTCATTCACCTGTAAATACCAGTCTCTCTTTCTCCTCTCCTGCTGGCTAGGGGCCCCTCCCTTCTACACTGTGTTCTTAAGTCCCTCCTTTGTCAGGCCATTTTTAGCCTGTCATTGGCCCTTACACCAGTTTGTGGGACGCCCAACCCTAATCTTCTTACAGGAAGGCCTGGCCCTGTCCTGCCTCTGGCTCTGGTGTTTCTGGCTGGATCTGAGTGTTGGGCTCCCCAGGAGCCCCCCTCCTCTTATTCTCAACCCCCAAACCCCTATCTGGGACCTGTGAATGTAGCATTTAAAGTTTTTAATGGTCACAGCTAGTAGAAAAAGGCTGAAGCTGTTCGCCAGGCCCATATGCAGCAGAAAGTAATGCTCCAAACCCAGGCTCTTGCGGCAGCCCTGAGGCCGGCAGAGCAACAGGGGCAAGGCACAGGAGGTGCCTGACCCAATCCAAGCCACAAAGAAGAATCCCACCAGCAGCTTGCTTTAAGTGTGGCAAGCAGAGTCACTGTGCCCGACGATGTCCCTGCCCGTGATTGCCCACTGAGCTCTGCCCTGACTACAAGCAGCCTGTTCACCGGCAGAATGATTGCCCCTTTGGGTAACAAGCTCATCCTCATTGCCTATATGTGGAGGACAAGCCACTCTAATGGGAGACCAATCCAGCCAGGTGGGCCCACCGCTCAAACTCTTAGACATCATGGAGACTGACATGACCTGGACTCAGAGACCTCCATCATCCTCACCCATGCTGAACCCAGGGTAATGCTGCAGGAACGGGTAAGTCCATCTCATTTCTTGTGGACACGGGAGCTACCTTCTCTGTTTTGCCATCACACTCTGGACCTCTAGTTCCCTCATAGGTCTCTGTTATGGGATTGGATGGGACCCCTTCTTTTCCTCTTTGCATGCCACCCCTGACTTGCAGTTTAGACAAAATCCCCTTTTTGCACTCGTTCTTAGTTATGCCATTGTGCCCTGTACCCCTTCTGGGTCAAGACATTCTACATAGTCTTGGAGCCACTATCCAGCTGACAGCATCTTCCCACTTACTCCTACCACTCCTGACTGAAGGCTCTCCCACTATCACAGATCACCCTAACCCCATCACACCCCCTATTCCACCAGATGTTGTCAACCCTCAAGTCTGGGACACTTCTACCTCTGTGATAGCAACCCACCACCCACCTATACACATCCGCTTAAAGAATCCCTTCCCTGCCTGCCTCAAGAAGACACACTGCCACCCTTCTTAACTTCCTTGCCATGAAGGGATATCATGTCTCCCCTACTAAGGCTCAAATTCACTCTCAGTCTGTAGTCTATCTGGGCATTGCCGTAACCCCCACCACCCGAAATCTTACCCTAAATCAAACTCAGACCCTCCGAAGTCTCCAACCACCTACCACCGCTGATCAGATTCTTTCTTTCCTTGGTCTAATAGGCTTCTCTAGATACTGGATTCCCAATTTTGCCCTCTTAGCCAAACCCCTCTATGAGGCTGCAAAAGAGACTCCTACGGGACCTCTCACATTGCCCAGCACTGTCAAAAGGGCTTTCTCTACCCTTTGAGATGCCCTCATCTTATCTCTCCCTCTCACTTTAACTGACCCCAGACACCCCTTCCACCTTTTCACTGATGAAAAGCACGGTAATGCTGTTGGCGTGTTAACTCAATCTGTGGGGCCTACATACCTTCTCATAGCATACCTCTCTAAACAATTGGACACCACCATCAAAAGCTGGCAGCCCTGCCCCCAGGCACTGGGCGCAGCAGCTGAACTCACCAAGGAGTCTACTAAGCTCACCCTTTCCCATCCCATCACTGTCTTCTCCTCCCACATGCTCTCTGACCTCCTTTTGCACAAATCTCTTTCTCTATTGGGTCCTTCCCACCTACAAGAATTTCACCTCCTGTTCATCAAAAACCCTTCAGTTACTCTTTTACCCTTTTCCCAACTCAACCCAGCCACTCTATTGCCAGCTCCAATGACACTTCTGGAACCCACCCACTCTTGTACAGAGCTAATAGAGTTCCTCAACTGACCTCTAGATCAGGGGTCCCCAAACTTTTTACACAGGGGGCCAGTTCACTGTCCCTCAGACCATTGGAGGGCCAGACTATAAAAAAAACTATGAACAAATCCCTATGCACACTGCACAGATCTTATTTTAAAGTAAATAAAAAAAACAAAAGGGGAACAAATACAATATTTAAAATAAAGAACAAGTAAATTTAAATAAAAAAACTGACCATTATTTCAATGGGATCTATGCTCCTCTCACTGACCACCAATGAAAGAGGTGCCCCTTCCGGAAGTACGGCGGGGGCAGGATAAATGGCCTCAGGGGGTCGCATGTGGCCCGTGGGCCGTAGTTTGGGGACCCCTGCTCTAGATGGATTATCAGATTCTCCTTTAAAAGATCCAGATCTGATACTCTTTGTAGATGGGAGTTCTGTACAGGGACCTGATGGATGATGACGGGCAGCCTACGCGGTGGTCACCACCTCCTCCACCCTAGAAGCTCAACAGCTGCCAGAAGGCACCACTTTTCAGAAAGCAGAGCTGATTGCCCTCACATGGGCACTCACTCTGGCCCAGGGAAAACACGTAACTATATATACTGACTCTAAATATGCTTTTCTTATCACCCACAGCCACTCTGCCCTCTGGAAGGAAAGGGGCTTCCTCACTACCAAGGGCTCCCCCGTAATCAATGCTACCCTCATTTCTAAACTTTTGCAGGCATTACAGCTTCCCACTGAGGTGGCTGTGGTACATTGTAAGGGCTATCAAACCTCAAGACCCGGTGGCCTTGGGAAATGCTCAGGCTGACGCAATGGCTTGAAACCTAACCCAGGGAGTCTCCCCAACTCCTCTCATGTTTCCCTCCACCTCCTTAAAACCTTCCTACACTCCTGAGGAAAAGCAGAACCTCCTGTTGCTCCTGTCCCTCCCACCAGGAACCTGCCACCAGAGTGAGCTGAATCAAGCAGCAATGCTGTTCAGTAAGACTGGCCTGATAGAAGAAGCTTCAATCTCCTCAACCGTCTGCGAGAAAAATTAAGCAAGAATCTCTCCTCCTACAACCCGCTTAACTCCTAATGGCAGCCACCCATTCTTACCTGGGCTGCCTCTATCCTAAATCTTCTCCTAATTATCAGCATATTACTCATATTTACTCTTCTCTTTCAAATTCTTACAGAACCACATCTGCGAAGTTTCTCAACTCATGGTCAAACAGATGTTCCTCGCGACTCCCTTCAAAACCACCAACTTCTGATCTCCCCTCCCCACAACACTCCTAATCAGCAGGAAGTAGCCAGACAAATAAGAAGCGCCCCTAATTAACACAAAAGACCTGAATGTAAGGTGGTCAGCAATGGGGGAAGGTCATGTGAGGAATCCAGACCTGGGAATTTGGCTAGAACTGCCCACATCCAGGTGCACCAAAAGAAACTTCCCAGGAGTCCTTGGGAAAAGAGCGACTGACTGTCAGCCAGTGAGATTTCACCACGTCATATTAGCTCGACCACCCTAGAGACCCTTTAAATATCCCCCACGTGGGTCACCCCATGCGACTTCCTTGGCCTCTATCCCCCGGGACCAGAGAACCTCATTGGGCAGGATGTGCTGTACTAAATAAAGTTTTTATTATTCCATACTTCATGGCTATACCCATCCTTCTTCCTCGGTGGGGAAAAATATCTTATAAAAACCACTAATTTGGAGTGATATTTGGGTGTATTTATCATTTTCTAATTTTAAAATGTCTGTTTTATGCAACTATTTAATTAGAATACATTATTAATAGATATGGTTTGAGATTAGATTTCCACTTTAAAACTTGAATTTTGGGAAAATACTTATAAATAAAATTATATTTATTTGGAAATTATTAAATAGATAATGAATTAATAAAACATGAATTGTGCTTACTTGTCTATGATTGAATATTCACTGAGAAAGAAATAATCATGAGTCTACAATGTTGTATGTACCGTGTCGTGGTTCAGTAAGAAGTACACAAAGACATTTGTGTGCTCGGTATATTGCATGCTCTATCAAGGTCTCCCATGCAGAGTGCACGCATCTCATAATCCTGTCTCACTGCACTGTACTGATCCTTGACGAATCGTCATGTCAAATACAAATACATCACATCACATGCAATGAATCAACTCTGCATTGATTGAATACGGACATTTACAGATTAGTCTTCCAATATCAAAAAGGAGGACACTTTTCAAGGGAGGATGGAACTTACAAAAAAAGGACTGTCCTCCCTAAAGGAGGATGATTGGTCACCTTAGCAAAAGACAACAGACAGGCTTGAGTGAAAGTAAACATTGACCTTTGTTGAGAAAGAACATCTCCCTAGGACATCACTACCTATCATAAACTGCTTTTAGCTAGAAAGGTTTGATTTAGACCAGGGGTCTCAAACTCGTGGCCCGCCCACCAATTTTGTGCGGCCCGCAGACTGGCTCGCAGACTAATCCACGAAGTTTGATTAGTCTGCGGGCCGCACAAAATTGGTGGGCGGGCCACGAGTTTGAGACCCCTGATTTAGACCATCCTGTATTTACTTTAGGTTTCTGAGTTTGCAAGGCCATTGTGCAGGTCTTATCGGAGCTTGTCAGCTTTAGTTTGTGGCCCCATCTTTTATATTTTTTGTCTATAAAATGATCACCACAATCAAGCTAACATATCCATTACCATTTGTGTGTGTGTGTGTGTGTGTGTGTGTGTGTGTGTTAGTATTATTAAAATTTAAGGGCTATCCTTCTGGCAAATTACAAGTATACAAACCAGTATTGTTAACTATCACTATCATTGCTGTACATTAGCTTTCTAGAATAAGACCGTTAGGTCACAAAAGGAGGGCTGCACAAGGTCTGGTGAATTTTATAAGTTTTTTTGTTTATCTGCAAACAGATGGGCTGAGACCTTAGTGGTGTCAGGAGTTGAGATAACCAAAAGCCTCATTCTATGTAGGACTGAGTTTGTGTGTATTTCTTGCCACAGGGGGAAAATTTCTGTTACCTGTAGCAGTTTAAACAATAGGGGAGAAATGGTGGTGCTAAGTAAAGAATGTTCAGATAAGTGATGGGGGGATGACTGTCAAGATGCCCCAGGGTTGGGTAGAGGTGAGATATCAATTAGGACTGCTCAGGTGGAGAGTCACAGGAACTGCTCCATGGCCCTGGGTCACCTAAATTTTAACCTGCCTAGCTGAGGCTTTTGGTAAGGGGCCCTGGACCTGAACCTAACAAAAACAAGTTGTGAAACTTTCTCTCAATCACGTATTTTTAAATGATTTGGATATCGATTCTGGGAAGAAAAATATATATATTGGATTTAAATGAGTAACAATAATAAAGCCTCTGCTCCTCTGAACCCAACATAAGTTGTAAAGTTGGGTGCCAAGAGGAACTAGACTGGAGAGGTTTTTAAGTAAAATGTTTATTAAAGCAGCTGCTTACTGATGGGCTGAAACCAGAAAATGGTGTCAGCAGCAAGCAAGGGGATATCTTTTATAGAGTAGGTGGTCAAGTCTGGTCTGGCCTTGTGAGCTGAAATCTGTCACACCCTGGGAGTCGGATGTTCTATTCTATACAATTGATTTATTGCCTCTGGTTGAGCAACAAGATACCTGTTAGTGGTAGCAATTTGTGACCTCAGAAACAGGGTCGTTGTGCCCCAGAGACATGGTATGCGTCAGCAGTAAAGGAACAATGCATCTATAGAAGTTAAGGCACCTGTTGGAAAAATACTGACAAAAGATTTAACACAGCGGGAATATATTTATAAGTATTGTCCTAACACAAGTCATCTATGACATTATCCAGGACTCTCATCGTCTATTCTCCTCCTCATCCTGTCCAATTACCAAGACTTTTCCACCTGGTCCCTCTTCTTATTTTCCATCCCAACCACTCCAGCATCCCTGATGTTGTAAACATTCTTATAATAATGTCTCCAACCTCCAGTGCTCCAGACTCCTTCTGCCTTTACAGGGAGGGCAAGCAGTGATGGATATAACCCCAAACTCCAAAGGGGTTACTAGGGACCAAACTCCAGGGTAGAGAGGGAGTAGTGCTTGTGTAAATGCAGCCTAAAATCACATAAGTGTTTGCTTATTTATTTATTTTTTCATCTTGGAGCTGTCATGTCCTTGATTGATTGATATTGAGGATGTGTTTCCTCAGTCAGTGAGATTCTAGAAAATCAGCTGCTTGTCAAAAATCACCTCTTGCAGCCTGACCAGGCGGTGGTGCAGTGGATAGAGCACCAGACTGGGATGCGGAGGACCCAGGTTTGAGACCCCGAGGTTGCCAGCTTGAGCGCGGGCTCATCTGGTTTGAGCAAAGCTCACCAGCTTGGACCCAAGGTTGCTGGCTTGACCAAGGGGTTACTTAGTCTGCTGTATCCCCCTGGTCAAGGCATATATGAGAAAGCAATCAATGAATAACTAAGATGTCGCAATGAAAAACTGATGATTGATGATTCTCATCTCTCTCCGTTCCTGTCTGTCTGTCCCTATCTACCCCTCTCTCACTCTCTCTCTGTCTTTGTAAAAAAAAAAAAATCACCTCTTGCACTCAACAGTGGGACACATTGTTCTGTGATCCTACAACCACTTGGACTGGACTGTGAATCACATAGCACATGGTCAGGTTGGTGACATAAGTTCTATCCAGGTTTTCTGATTTTATTCCACAGCGCTCACCTCATTATTTCTTTAGGGAAAGTGATTGAGAGTTCTTTATGATTGGTTTCATGACAGAACAGACCTCTAAACACAATTTAACTCCCTGAGGTATGAATTTTATAGCCAGTTATTACAAAGTTTGTCACTAAAGCCAGCTGTTGGACAGTAGTTAGCACAGGATGGCGAGACAACAGAATGGCAGAGGAAATGAAAGTGGGGAGGTTATGTCCAATCTGCTCAAAGTAACCTGAAGGCTTATGCTGGCTACTAATTGAATGCCCAACCCCCTGAGATCAGTGAGAAAAATCTACATCTGATCCATCTTTGTATTTATCACATTGCTTCACTTGATTTGTGTGTGGTAGGTGCTCAGTATTGATTATAAAATGAATAAATACATTTTTATAAAACTGATCTGTATCAGGTCCTGTTAGTTGCAGGAGGCTTGTACAAAAAATGAAAAAAAAAATCTACATCAAAATAAAAGTCTCTTTCCTTCTTTGTCAACAATGTTTTAATGAGTACAATGAAAAGAGAAATAGTTCATTCAGGGAACGGTAGGAGCACGTTTGGTTTGTGGGGAGAATGTGACAGCTGAATGACAGGCCCAAGTGCTGCAGCCCTCCCTGCATCTGCTGCCTTACAGTGACCTCACTGTGGGCAGAAGGTATCTCCCTGCCCCTTGACTTCAGCTTGACCTGCTGACTTGCTTCGTCCTATAGCATATGGGCGGAAGTACCTGAGAGTCATTTCCAAATCTAGATCCTACAAGGCCTCACATTTTTCCTGTGGCCCTCTTGCACCTTAGGTAGCAGCATGAGGAGAGATTTTCCCAACCTGGAACCCAAATGAGACATATGAAGTAGAGTTAGGTCAGCTAAGCCCACTCTGCTATGTCCAATTCCAAGTTGTGTGACCCTTACTATCCAGTTGCAGATATAGTGAAATAAAAATTTCTGTCAAAGCCATTGTGTGTGTGGCAATATCTAATGAATACAGAAGATATTCCAATTGCTTTTAGAGTTAAAGGCTGGAGGCTTTAGATCAGTAATATGCTATGCTAATATAGCAATAGCTCTATCTCTCACCTTTTGATTCTTTAAATACAATTGAACTCCAGAGATGGCCCAGGACTCAGAAGCTAGGACAGCCAAATGAACAGCTATAGGCACTCCCCAATCTGTCAATCCATCAGTAAGAGAAGAATCCCTGGACTAATTCCTGAATGTAGAGATTAGTTCTGTATCAGCAAGCTGTACTTGTATGTGTATAAAAAATTTTCTTTTCATATATATATATTTTTAAATTTTTTATTCAGAAAATTAAATTTAATGGGGTGGAATTGATCAATAAGAGTACACAGGTTTCAGGTAAACATTTCTATAGCATTTGAACTGCTGTGTACCCATCACCCAAAGTCAAGTCATTTTCTGTCCTTCTTGACTCTCCTCTGTCATACTCTCCTTCCCCACAGCTCACTCCACTGGTAATCACTTCACTTATATTTATGACTACAAATCTTAGTTTTATATCCCACCTATGTGTGACATCATATAGTTCTTAGCTTTTTCTGATTTACTTATTTGGCTTAGTATACTGTTCTCAAGCTCCAAGAAATGATGTCTTATGGCTGAGTAGTATTCCATTGTATGCTATATGTATCATATCTTCTTTATCCAAACCTCTATTGAAGGAAACTTTGGTTGTTTCCATGTCTTGACTACTGTGAATAATGCTGCAACAAAGATGGGGATGCATGTGTCTTTGCATACCAATGTTTGTGAGTTTTTTGCGTAGATACTCAGTAGATGAATGGCTGGGTCATATGGTAGTTCTACTCTTAATTTTTTGAGGAAGCATTATACTTCCTTTCATAATAGCTATACTAGTTTACATTCCCATCAGCAGTAAATGAGGGTTTCTTTTTCTCTACAGCCTCTCTAACACTTGTTATTACCTGTCTTGTTGATAATAGCCAGTCTAACAGGTGTGAGGTGGTATCTCATTGTAGTTATAATTTGCATTTCTTGAATAACTAGTGAAGATGAACATCTTTACATATATCTGTTGACCATTTGTATGTCTTCCTGGGAGAAGTATAAGTTCAGATCTTCTCCCATTTTTTTATTGGATTGTTTACTTATTTGTTGCTGAGCTTGTGCATTCTTTATATATTTTGCATATTAATCCCTTATTGGAGCTGTTGTTTGTAAATACAGTATCTACCATTTGGCTAGCTACCTTTTTGTTTTGTTGTTGATTTCTTTCCTTGTGCAGAAGATTTTTAGTTTGATATAGTCCCATTCAGTTATTGTTGCCTTTAATTCCCTTGCTTTTGGGGTCAAATTCATAAATTGTTCTCTATAGCCAAGGTTCATAAGTTTAGTACCTATTTTTTCTCCTATGTAATTTATTGTGTCTGAGCTTATGCTTAGGTATTTGATCCATTTTGAATTAATTTTAGTACAGGGAGACAAACTGTAGTCAAGTTTCATTCTTTTGCATGTGGCTTTCCAATTTTCCATGCATTATTTTTTGAAGAGGCTTTCTTTTCTCCATTGTGTGTTTTTGGCTCCTTTGTCAACAATTATCAGTCCTTATATAGTGGTTTTATTTCTGGGCTCTCGATTCTGTCCCATTTGTCTGTATGTCTGTTTTTCTGCCAATATCTTGCTGTTTGTTTGTTTTTTAAAGAGTTCTTTTTCATTTTTCTTAGATTTTATTTATTCCTTTTTAGAGAGAAAGGAGAAAGGTAAGAGAAAGAGAGAGAGGGGGAGAGGAGCAAAAAACATCAACTCCCATATGTTTCATGACCAGGCAAGCCCAGTGTTTCAAACCAGCAACCTTAGTGTTTGTTCCAGGTTGAAAATTTATCCACTGCACCACCATTGGTCAGGCACCAGGCTATTTGATTATCATGGCTTTGTAGTGTAATTTGAAGTCAGATAGTGTGATACTTCTGGCTTCATTATTTTTTCTCAGGATTGCTTTGTATTAAGGTTTCTTTTGTAGTTTCATATAAACCTGGAAATTTTTTGTTCTATTTCTTTAAAAAATGACATTGTTATTTTAATGGAGATTGCATTAAATTTGTATATGATCATTTTATCTATGTTGATTCTTTCAATCCATGAACATGGAATATTTTTCAGTTTCATTGTGTCTTCTTCAATTTCTTTCAATAATGCTTTGTTGTGTTCAGTATATAGGTTCTTCAGATACTTTGTTAAGTTCATTCCTAGGTATTTTATTTTTATTTTTGTTGCAATTGTAAAAGGAATTCTTTTTAGTTCATTTTCTAAAGTTTCATTGTTAACATATAAAAAAGCAATAGATTTTTGTATATTGATTTTATATTCTGTAACTTTATTGTATTGATTTATTGTTTCTAATAGATTGTTGGTAGAGTCTTTGGGGTTTTCTATATACAGGATCATCTGCAAAAAGTGTTATCTTTACTCTTCTTTCCCAATAGGAATGCCTTTTTTTTTTCTCTTGCCTAATTGCTCTGGCTTAAACTTCCAGAACTATGTTGAATAAAAGTAGAGAGAGTGAGCAGCCTGGTTTTGTTCCTGATTTTAAAGGAAAACCTTTCAGTTTTTCACCGTTTAGTATGATATTGGATGGTGGTTTGTCATATATGGCCTTTATTGTATTGAAGTACTTTCCTTCTATACCCATTTTATTGCATTTTTAAACATAAATGGGTGTTGTATCTTTTCAAATGCCTTTTCCAATTGTATTGATAGAATCATAGAATTTTTGTCCTTTGTTTTATTAATGTGTTGTATTAATTTAGTGAAAGGATGAGGAGGCAGGGACAGATTCCTGCATACTTCCTGACTAGGATCCACCCAGCAAGCCCACTAGGGAGTGATGCTCTGCCTATCTAGGGCTCTTCCTCCATTGCAACTAGAGCCATTTTTTACTGCCTGAGGCAGAGGCCATGGAGCCATCCTCAGTGCCTGGGGCCAACTCACTCCAATTGAGTCATGACTGTAGGAGGGGAGGAGGAGAGAAAGAGAAAAAGAGAAAGAAGTGAGGGGGGAAGGGTCAGAGAAGTAGATTGATGCTTCTCCTGTGTGCCCTGACTGAGAATTGAACCTCGGACATCCATACACCGGCCGATGCTCTACTACTTTGCCAACAAGCCAGGGCCTCTCTTGTTTCCTGATATAAGCCTGTAATGATATAAACTTTCCTTTTAATACTGCTTTTACTGGATCCCAGAGGTTTTGATATGTCATGTTGTCATTTTCATTTGTCTGTATTTATCTTTTGATCTCTGCTTTTATTTCTTCTTTGACCCAGTCATTTTTTTAGAAGTATGTTGTTTAATTTCCACATTTTTGTGAGTTTCTTTACTTCCTTTTTGAAGTTGAATTATAATTTTAAGGCCTTATGATCAGAGAATATGATTGGTATAGTTTCATTCTCCTTGAATTTGTTAAGGTGAGTTTTATGGCCCAACATATGAATTATCCTTGAGAATGTTTCATGCACACTTTTAAAAAAAATGTATATTTTGATGTTCTGGGATGAAATGTTCTGTGAATGTCTATTATGTCCATTTGGTCTAGTGTGTCATTTAAGGTATATATTTCTTTATTGATTTTCTGTTTGGATGATATTTCTAAAGCCATCAATGGTGTGTTGAGATCTCCAAGTATGATGTAGTTTTTGTATATTTTTATTTTTAGATCAGTTAGTAGATGTCTTATATGTTTTGGTGCTCCTGGGTTTGGTGCATATATATTAAAGAATGTTATGTCTTCTTGATATAGTGTCCCCTTTATCATTATGAAGTGTCATTCTTTGTTTCCTATTCCCTTTGTTTTCTTGAAGTCAGTATTGTTAGATATTAGTACAGCTATACCTGCTTCTCTTTGGGTATTATTTGCTTGAACAATCATTTTACAACCAATATTTGCTTGGAAAATCATTTTACAACTTTTCACTTTGAGTCTACTTTTGTATTTGCAGCTTAGATGTATCTCTTGAAGGCAGCATACTGTTGGGTTTTGCTTTTTGATCCAATCTGCTACTCTGTGCTTCTTTATTGGTGAATTTAGTCCATTTACCTTTAGAGTAATTACCAACACTTGAGAATTTCCTATAGCCATTTTACGTTTTGTTTTCTGGTAGCTCTATGTCTCCTTTGGCTCTTCTCTTTTGTGTTTCTGTCAGTTGTTTTTGTTTGGTGATATTCCATACTGCTTTCCCCTGTTTCTTCTTCTTCTTCTTTTTAATCTATGTGTTTCAGTATTGGTTTTTTTCATGGTTGGTTATTATTAAGTTATTAAGAGAAAATTTTTCATATATACAAGAGTCCTTTGTCTTATGAGTGCTCTATACTCCATCCTCTTTTGCTACTTCAGAACTTTATTCTCTCCTCTTTTATGTTATTGTTGTCACAGATTATTTTTATTTTTACTGTAACACTTTTAGAGCTTTTACTTGTTTTTTTTTTTGTCCTTTTATCTGGTTAAATTAACACCATAGAATATTTTCTACAGTGGGGGTTTTCTGGTGAAAAATTCTCTCAGCTTCTATATTCTGAATTTTTTTTATTTCTCCTTCATATTTGAAGAATAACTTTGATGGATATATTTATATTATTGTTGGCTGGTAATTTCTCTCTTTAAGTACTTTGAATATTTATGTTTTATCTCTTTTGGCTTGTAGAGTTTCTGCTGAGAAATTCGATGGTTACCTGATGTGCCTTTATATGTTATTGTATTCTTTTCCCTAGCTGCCTTGAGGATTCTTTCTTTGTCATTGATTTTTATAGTTTTATTACAATGTGCATTGTTGAAGGCCTTTTTGAGTTGAAGTAACTCAGCATTCTATTTGCTCCTTGGATAAAAGCATCTAACTTTTTCCATAGACTTGGGAAATTGTTATTAATTATTTGTTTGAATAGGTTCTTCATTCCGTTTCCCCTCTCTTCTTCTTTTGATATAGTCATTATTCTTATATTGCTTTTCTGATGGAGTCAGATAATTCTTGTACAGTCCTTTTTAAAATTAATTCCTGTGTCTCTCTTCTTCTCTCTGTAGTATCTCTAGTTTCTTATCTTTGATGTCACTGATTCTGTTCTCTCTCTGGCCTATTCTGTTAGCTAAACTTGCTAGGTCATGTTTCAATTCATATATTAAGTTCATCTCTGTTTAGTTATTTTTTGAAGTTTCAATCTCCTTGGTGAAGTAGTATTTTGTTCATTAATTTGTTCTTGGATGTCATTAAATTGCCCATCCATATTTTCTCATATGTCATTGAGTAGTTTCAGAACTTCAAATCTAAATTCTCTATCTTTTAACTCCAAGGTTTTTATGTGATTGAGATTGCTTTCTTGAAGTTATTCATTTTCTTTCTGAACTACATATGTCTCTTGTTTAGCCATGGTATTTATTTTCTTCATTGATGACATTTGAAAGTGGTATTGTTAATATAACAAAAAACAAAAAATGAAAAACAATTTTTTTGAAATAAAAATTTAAAATAAAAAATAGAACAAATTTTAAAATAGTGAAAAATTAAAAAAACAGAGCCAAAAATAAAAATAAACAAAACAAATAAAACAACCACAAAAACAATAGTAAAGATATAAAAATTAAAAAATATGATATTCAAAAGAAATAAAATATATTTTATGCCTCATCAGGTGGTTGCACAATTAACAGAGTGTCAGCCTAGAATGCTGAGCACTCAGGTTTGAAACCCTAAAGTTGCCAGCTTGAGCACAGGCTCACTTGTTTGAACATGAAATCATAGACACAACCCCATAGTTCCTGGCTTGAATCCAAAGGTCACTCATTGGCTTGAAGCCCAGTGTCAATGGCTTGAGCCCAAAGTTGCTGGTTTGAGCAAGGGGTCACTGGCTCAGCTCGAACCTCCCAGTCAAAGCACATATGAGAAAGCATTTGAACTACTGAGGTGCTGCAATGAAGATTTGATGCTTCTTATCTTTTTCCCTTCCTGTTTGTTCCTATCTGTCTCTCTATCTCTCTCTCTCACTAAAAAAAAAATTAAAAAAAATATTTCTGAGAGCTTTTATATTTTCTTTCAGTAAGAGGTCCTCTATTACAAGTTTATCTCTGTGAAATATTTTGGCTGACTTGTGCTGAGATGTTACTGTCACAATGATGTAGGCAGGGCAGCAGATGCAATAATGGATTAGGTGTGTTGTGAGTTTTATGCCTTTAACAATTGCAATCACAGGCCTCCCTGTGTTCTTTCCATGTCTCAACAGACCAGGGGACCAGACACAGAACACCTCTGTTCTTCAGTGGTAAGAATGGCTCTGGAGAGCTTAGCTGGGCAGTAAGTTTCTTTTATTCTCCATACGCTGCAAGATGAGGGAGGTGGTATCTGGGAGGCTGAAGGGCTGCACTTTGTTTTCTCTTTTTCTGTGCTGAGTGTGGGCTGCTGGCAGACCACAGAAACACTAGCCTTGACCCCTTATTCTGGTGACACTTTGGTTTAGTATCTCCCCCTCTGCCCTTCACTCTCACCGCTCCTTCCAGCAGAAGACCCAGTTACTCTGGGATTATCTCTTTTCTGGAGCCCCAGCAGACAAAAATACAGAAAGTCTGTGTCTCTCTGTGAATCTCACCATGAGTGTGTCTTATCTTCTGCCACGCTTCTCAATTCTTCCCAACTTTATTTGATTCCACTCTCAGATCTTTTCAGGCAAACATGTGATCTCAGCTGGGTTATTTTGCTGTATTATAGCTGTTCAATTTGTTGAAATTTCAAGGAGAGAGATCAAGGGTATCTCTCATACCACCATTACCCTAATGTCATCCCTAAAAATTTCACATGTTGTCTGCAATTTACTTTAAAATGTGTTTTGTGTAGTGTGTGTGTGTGTTTGCACACACACTTTGTTTTTTAGTATATGTCCTGGTATACACCACTGGTTCTATTTTATTTAGCATTTCAGAGTCTAAAGTAAAAATTTAGGTTCCTCTGGTGCCATTCCACTATCTTTATTTATGATCAACACCAGATGTTTTGTTAATTAATATAATATAGAGAATGATTTTAAATGTTGACTTGAGTGGTTTCAGTATATGTGGATTGGCTAGAAATAATGTCTATATTTCTGCCTTTGTAGGAACTGGGTAAGATATCCTGAAAATCCAGGGTCCTATACCTTTTAGACTGGTACCTCAATTCTATGATTAGCTTTACTTCTTGTAATAGGAGACTTTTAGAGAAGTCTGAATAGTGTCATGGTGGTCTTACATACAAATTTGCAACAATGTTTGTTGAAATACCTGAAAGGACAAAGTTATGTGTTTGTTTTCATAATTGTTTTATATATAACAAAATACTATTTATGACTTATAACATGCAATTTGGTTGTAAAGTGCAAGAGGGAGCGACTTATAGACCTTTTTCTAAGTCTAACTGTTGGAGGTTAGAAATTACCAATATTTATCAAAACAGTCTAATAATCAGATATAATAAAATTGCCTTTGCTCAGTTTATAAATGTTTCTTAAAGAGAATGAGTTATAAGCCAATTATAGTGAAATGAATAAATTAATAAATGGCATAATACTTTCCTGAAATTCTATTCAAAACATAAAAATATTGCTACATGTAATATGAAAGATAAGTAAAGCCAGAAACTAGTTAAAGCCATAAAAGCAGAATTTTATTCAGTAATTACTACAGGGGGTCCTTGGGTTATGACAGAGCTCCATTCCTTAGACAGTGACATATACTGAATTTCGGTGTAAGTCAAAACAGACCCTAGCCTAAGTCACTTACCTATCCTAGCACAGTTGTAAAATCATAATCTAGAACATCAAAACACAAGTAAACCACAGGAAAAAGAAAAGGACATAAATGTACTATACACTGTACTGTAATGACAGAAAAAAATGACAAAAATAAGTGTAAAATATTTTCTTATCTTTATTCCTGTGGTTGGCTTGCACACTGGAAGGGGCATTGCAAGGTGGAATAGAGTGACTTATTGGAAGGAGGAAGGTGGAGAGGCTGGAGAACCTGCAGAAGGTGCTGGAGATACTAGGTCAGGTGAATCAGGATTGCCTAACGAACATGCAGGAGATGCTGGAGGTGGTTCTACTTGTACTACAGGTGGTTCATCTCAAGAAGCAGCTGATGTAGAGTGTACAGGACCTGTTGCAGGCCTCTCTACCTTCTTAAGGAATTGTTGCAGGCTAATCTGGAAGGTTGATGACTTCTTTTTCAAACTATTCCTATAGCATTGCAAGGCATCCAAAACAACTCTCTAGACCTTACTGAATCTGTCATTGCTGAGATCCTCATCCTGAAATTTTGCCAACCCATCCTCTTCATAGAAAAACCTTCTGTCAAACCCTTTGTAGTAAATCTCTTGGATTCTGAAGTTTTTATTCATCCTCTTCAACCACCTGCTTTTCCAGCTGCATGCGGTCCTCAGAAGACAGCTCCTTTCCATGTGATGCCGGTAGCTCTGTGACATCCATCGTGATGGCTTTCCTCTTCTTTGAAGAATGGCCATCTGAAGACTCTGACGTTCATTTAGAAGCCATGATAAGGGCCAAAAAGTTGCCAAGCAAAGCAACACAAATGGGACACCTGCACTTTTAACATTCCAAAATGGTGTAGGTAAGAGTACTGGGGGACACCAACTTCCTCACTCATATGCTGTGTTACTTCATATTCTTCCACCATGCACAACCAAGCTAGTTTGCCCACATAGTCTGTAAGTACAATGCTAATGGTGCAAGCCAAAACACTCATATCTCAATTTTTTTAAAGTTTTTATGGGAGTGAGCATCATAAACTTGAAACATTGTATGTTGAGACTGTCCTAACCCAAGGATCCCCTGCACTGCAATAAGGGAAAGAACTCAGTGAACTTAACTTCACTGAGACAAAAAGCTGGAGACTTCTAAACACCTGGAGTATGCTAAAGGAAAGGCACTGAAGCCATTAAGAGGAGATTTGCACCATATGACTAGGCCATTTGGATTTGCAAAGTCATACTTTTCTGGAGGATTTTCTCATATCTTTTTTTTTAATTTTTATTTTATTTATTCATTTAGAAAGGAGAGAGAGAAGGAAAGAGAGAGAGAGAAGGGGGGAGGAGCAGGAAGTATCAACTCCTTATGTGCCTTGACCAGGCAAGCCCAGGGTTTCGAACCGGCGACCTCAGCATTTCCAGGTCGACACTTTATCCACTGCGCCACCACAGGTCAGGCCAATTTTCTCATATCTTAATGAAAGGAGGCAGTGGCACAAGTTGGATCAAGGAGCCTACTGATGTTAGGACCTTATGCTCCCATGAGGACAAAGAACAAAAGTCATTCCCTTGATTGTATACATTTCAAAGAAATGCTTCTCAGATCTTTTAGGGGACAGTACTGGTTTCTGGAAGATTTATATCTCAAAGTGATGGAGAAAGGATTTATAATTGCAAGCTTTCTAAAGTAAGTGCTCTAAGATAGGGTTTAAGGGCTTATCTGCTTATCAACAGATTTTAGCTGGAACAAATAGTAAATTCTCCTGGCAGCCTTGAGCTTTCTCAGGAAAGCAGTGTAAGAGGCTATCCTAGGGATATGGCCTTTAAGCTCCAGAAGCCAGGCTAGAGTTTGGTCCAGACATTTAGTGCAGGCGTTTCAAAGGAATTATATGCTGAGAGTATTTTTGTTTGTTTGTTTGTTTTTAACAATTCTCAGTAACAATAAGATGAATCTAAAAAAAAACAGTATGTTGAGCTGTGCATTTTATTTTATGACATTTTACTATATATATGGTTTGACTCAATTTAAAAAATGATTAGTCTTAAAAAAGATGCCAAGATAATGGGCAGATACATGGCATGCTAGGCATTATTCTACCTCTTTAGAACAATGATCCTTGTCCAGAAATTCTTTTTTTTTTTTTTTTTTTTTTTTTTCATTTTTCTGAAGCTGGAAACGGGGAGAGACAATCAGACAAACTCCCGCATGCGCCCAACCGGGATCCACCTGGCACGCCCACCAGGGGCGATGCTCTGCCCACCAGGGGGCAATGCTCTGCCCATCCTGGGTGTCGCCATGTTGCGACCAGAGCCACTCTAGCGCCTGAGGCAGAGGCCACAGAGCCATCCCCAGCGCCCGGGCCATCTTTGCTCCAATGGAGCCTTGGCTGCGGGAGGGGAAGAGAGAGACAGAGAGGAAAGCGGCGGAGGGGTGGAGAAACAAATGGGCGCTTCTCCTGTGTGCCCTGGCCGGGAATTGAACCCGGGTCCTCCGCACGCTAGGCCGACGCTCTACCGCTGAGCCAGGGCCGAAATTCTTTATTTTTAATCAAATTCTTGAATGTAGGCTATTACCTTATCATTTTTTGTTCCTGATTTCCCTTTTGAAAGTTCCAAGAACTTGATTTCTTCCTTTACACAGGAATGTATCTGCACCATAGGCAGTACCACTAACATCCATTAGCAAATGAAGCAATATCAACTGGCACATCCCCACATAACCACCCTGGACTGGCTCCAATCAGCAAAGTGATTTGGCTAAAGTCACATATATAGCAAACCACAACACATGACTTATAGCTAGATATATTTTCTCCTACAGTATGATGTAGCATATAATTTCTGTACATGTTTAGACATTAGGTTAAGATAAACAGATTCCTTCAGTATTTCATAATAGAAACTCAAATTATTTATCATGAAGAATAAATTTATTAATTGTTCTATATTTTTCAAGTAAATGACAATTCAGATAAACTGAGGCATTTTACATAGTCTTATTTCTACTTTTAATTTTGAAATACTCAATGTATGAATAATTGGTTTAAATTATATCTGTTCCCTGGCTTTAATAGTTTAGCCAACTCTCTCCAGGCTTAACCTTTACTTTTAGTATAACTTTTTTTATTTGAATTTTGTAAGTCTGAGTTTTTCTCCTTCATTATCTCTGTCAGTTTTTAAGACAGGTTCCCACAACTTCATCTAGGGTCAAAATGAACTGAGCATTGATGTTAATTATGTGAGCTTTCTGAGGCCTAAATCTGAAGATCAGGTTGTATGCCACTTGGGGTAGTATAGAATATCTGGAAGTGGGATATTTGGAGAGAGAAATAAGACATTTAGTGAGGTAATGCTTGAGAAAAATTGGATTTTCTCTTGCTTTGAATTTCAGGCTCCCACAAATTAGCAAGTACCAAAATTCAAATGCAATTTTTTTTTTTAAAAGTAAAGTATATGAAATATCCTCTGTCGCATGTACCACATTGAGAGCTTTTTCTGTATCTATCCCTGTTCACATTGCTACTTGTTAGGCAACCAAACATATTTGGATGCAAATAATCACTTCTAATTTCTTGTTTTATTTTTCTGAATTACTTGCTAGAAGGTGAAATCTTTGAATAAATCTAAAGAGGGAATAGAATAAATCTAAAGAAGGAAAAGAGAAGAGTAGACCATGAACAGTTCATGGTTTGGTTCTTTTGGGGTAGGAAAAAGAGACATCTTACTCTGGCCACTGCAGCCTGGAAGCCTGGAATAAGGTTCATATCATCATTGGGACAGCTGCCTTATTCTATTATCAGAGAATGTGCTTCTTGGTTTATCCTTCTTGGTGATGTTGTTAATGAAAACTGAACCTTGAACTTATTTCAGTGTCTTCTCTCATCTTTGCCCTACAGTTGTGTTTCCATCAGAGTATTGCCGTGGATATCAGAGGAAGGAATGGACACCAATTACAAAGACTGCACGCACCCTCTCTGCCTCCATGAAAACACTTAACCAGGAATGTATTTTAAGGAGAAAAGCAAGGGTCAGGAAGAGCTGAGAGACTAAAATAGTTTAATTCAAATGAGACATGGGCAATACCTAAAATTACTGCATAAATTATTTAAATCAGAAATCAGATAAATTTAGCCAAATTACACACATACAATAAATGTGTGTATGTATTTTACACACACACACACAAATACATATACATCTGTATACCCATGTGTGTGTGTGTGTATTCTACCACCTAAGAAGCAAGTATAGCTTGAGCAAAGCCCATGTCAATGAAAAAATAAAAAATAAAGACTCTCCACTTTTCTACCCATTCTATTTACTTTGTAAAATTTGCAACACAGCTGCATTTTCTATCCTGGATTATTCTTTAATTACCTTATAATGCCTTTAATTATATTTCCTTCCTAGACTGAAATCTCACTAACAGTTTAGTTTCTAGAAAAATCAAATGTACACAGTGAGTGTTCAGTAATTAGTTTCTGAATAAATTACCAATTAAGATTAATTCTCTTGATTTCTTGGACATGGCAGAACTGAGTTTGAATTGAAATTTTACTGTCACATGGAGTCAAACATGGTAGAAATATCTCTATGCACTCCTTTTATATAATAAATAATGAATACCCTTGGAGGGAAGGAAAGTAATTTCTCCTCTACATGACTCCAGTATTAAAGAAACAGAGATATGGACACATGGAACAGAGTGGCAGCTGTCACAAGGGAGAGGGGTGGGCCAACTGGATGACAGATGGTAATGGGATTAAGCAAAAAACTAATATATAACACATAGACACAGACAACAGTGTAGTGAGAGCCAGAGGGGAAGTGGGTGGGCAGTAGGTGGAGGTGGCAAACAGGAGGAAAGAGGATGGAAAGAAACTTTGTTTTGGGCAATAGGCACACGATGCAGTGTGCAGATAATGTTTATTTGAGTTGCGCACTTGAAATCTGTACTCCAATGAATTAAATTAAAAAAAAAGAAAGGATCATTGTCCCAAGGTGAAATGTGTTTCCTCAGAGCCTTAGAAATGAGAATGACTCAATTTTTTTTTTTTTTTAAAAAAGAGAGTGAGAACCTTGATTTCACACTCAGACAGTCTCTTGGAGTCCTGAGGGTGAGCAACCATGTGGAGTTTCCATCTTTAATTTTTTTTTGTGTGTGGCAGAGACAGAGAGCATCAGAGAGAGGGACAGATAGGGACAAACAGACAGGAAGAGAGAGAGATGAGAAACACCAATTCTTCGTTGCGACTCCTTAGTTGTTCATTGATTGATTTCTCATATGTGCCTTGACTGGGGGGCTACAGCAGACTGAGTGACCCCTTGCTTGAGCCAGCGACCTTGGATTCAAGCTGGTGAGCTTTGTTCAAACCAGATGAGCCCGTGCTCAAGCTGCCGACCCCGGGGTCTTGAACCTGGGTCCTCTGTGTTCCAGTCTGACGCTCTATCCACTGCGCCACTGCTTGGTCAGGCTAATTTTTTTTAAAATTAAGTTATACTTGATATGCAACATTATATTAGTTTCAGGTATACAACATAATAATTTGATATTTGTATATATTGCAAAATAATCACCACAATAAGTCTAGTTAACATCTGTCACCATATAGTTACAATTTTTTTTGTTATGAAGACTTGTAAGATTTATTCTCTTATCAACTTTTAAACATGCAATACAATATTACTAACTATAGTCACCATGTTGTACATTACATCCCTATGACTCATGTATTTTATAACTGAAACTTTGTACCTTTTGATCACCTTCACTCAATTCTTCCAGCCCCCATCTCCCACATCTGACAACCACCAATCTGCTTTGTGTTTGTTTTAGATTCCACATATAAGCATATATGTGAAATCATATGGTATTTGTCTTTCTCTGTCTGACTTATTTCACTTAGCATAACACCCTCAAGGTTCATCCATGCTATTGCAAATGGCAAGATATTTTATGACTGGAAAATATTTGGTGGTTTCGTCTTCAGTGAAGAAATTGCACAATGGCATCCAGCGGTACAACAAGCACTATTATTAGCAGCAGGCCTGTGAATGAGCTCGAGCTTGGCTGTCTTTGCATAAAACACCTGTCAAGGAAATGTTGACAAGAAATATAATCAAATTCCTCTCCCTTCACACAATTACCAGAGGGAAAATCAAGTTTCAGCAAGAACATAATGGCGGTAAGTTTTATTGTTTATTAAACATGCAATCAATCACCAGATATTTTCATAGAGAGAATCCAAGAATATGTCAGGAAATTTTATTAATTGAAATTAATCTTGATGTATCTTTGCAAGAGATTTGAAAGCAGGGATTGTATTTTATTATGGCAGGAAAATGTGTGATTTATGTGTAGAAACTTAAGTTGGCTGAGCTCTTGAAGCAGATCCCTTTCTTCTTGTAAGAAGCTAAAGATCCTTCGATAATTTTCAAAGAGAATAGACCTTCCACCTAGATACTATACTATAACTGATTGCTATAACTCTTGAGTGCTCACCTATTTAACTATTAGATTCTAATTTGTTCTCCTATAAATCACTTTAAGGTAGACATGCCTAATAGGGAAAACTAATAATCTTTTACAAATATCTGTTAGGACTCTACTACCTGATACATACAGCTTCTAGCTAGTTGAGCATCACTGCATTATCAAGGACAGCACCATTAAATGAGAGGAAAACGTAGGTATCTAGGGCAAAAATGCTGATCAGCTACAAGCTACTGGGTTTGACAACTTCAGTAGTCTATATTAAGGGGAAATTGTGGGCCTATTGAATTGCACCGTGTTAAACAAATCAGGAGGCTTACTCCTTTCCAGTGATTCTTTTCTCATCTTTGTGGAGATTCTTTCCATTATGCACAGATCAGCACACAGCAAGAATTTAGGGAGAACTCTCTGAAAAGTTCAAAGAATGAGTTAATCACAACTGAGCACTCTCTTTCTTTTCTTCCTCCTCCTCTTTAGTACTTGTCCATTGAAATTCTAGCCTACTTAGCCTCTTTAAACTCAAATTTTTGTCTCCTCAGCTCAGTATGATCACTGATGTCTGTCCCCTCCCCCTTTATTGTTCTTCAAACTATTTGGGAACTGCCTGCAAGTTAGCTGGAACAGTCATAAAGTTCAAGTTCAATTTGTATACCCCTTCTCTGGTGTATTACAGTCTTGCCCTGTCCATTGACCAATTTTGAAAAGAGTTGTTGGATGTGTTTTGTCTTGTTTTCTAGTTTCTTGAGATAGGAAGGTAATTTTCAGAGTCATTAATCCTTTTCCTAGGTAATTTCAGTGGTAATGACCTACATGTTACACTATAATGTCAGTTTATTTCAATCCCTTACCTGTTGTGTGACCTTGAACAAATTGCTGAACTTTAATAATCCATTTATGAGACTAAGAATGTGAATAGTGGAAAAATTTATCCTTATTATACTGTAAAAACTTTTTTGTTAGTATATGAGTGTTCTGATAGTATCTTCAATCTAAATCTCAGGTCTCTGGCAAGTTAATAAATATTTTAAATATTTAGTTCCTAATTTTTATAATAGATATAAAATAGTACTTACCTAAAAAAATCATCTGAAAAATAAGGTAATGTAGAGAACTTAGCTCACCATCTGGCATCATCTTGGCATATAATAAATGGTAGCTTAAATCTTTATTAATATAATTTTAATGAAATGGTTATACTATAACATGGATTAGTATGCATTAATAATGTTACAAGAAGAAATATTAGAGTTAATTATACTGCCTCACAAATTTTTACCATAATGTATTTCTTAGAGTATGTAATTTAGGAATTAACAAGTTTATTTTATTTCCATAAGAATGCCATTAAAACAAATACTATTGAAAACTTAGTATACATAAAAGACTGTTCTGGGTACAGGGGTAAGCAAATATTGACAATATATAATACATTTCAATACATAGTTCATTGAAAGAGTTCCATTATCCACACAAGTATATAACTTCCTTAAATTAGTCTGGAATAACACCTTTAATATCATTCTTTAAAATATTTCATTTTTTAAAGATTGTATTTATTCATTTTTATTGGTGAGAGAGAGAACAGGGGGAGGAGCAGGAAGCATCAACTGCCGTATGTGCCTTGACCAGGCAAGCCTGGGGTTTCGAACTGGCAACCTCAGCGTTCCAGGTCGACGCTTTATCCACTGCACCACCACAGGTCAGGCTAAAATATTTCATTTTTTATATTGTTTAATTTTTACCTGAAGCACCCTTCCCCATCTTCTATTATCTGTGGATTCAATCTCTTTTGTGACTATTGTGGCCTCAAGGAGAGAAGTGTCTATCTCTCCTGCCATATGCTTCTTTGTCCTGACCCAAGGTGCCCCTGGTCCTATAGCACTACATTTTGTCTCTCCCCAGCACAAAGCCAGTGTATGTTTTTATTATTATTTAAACCAGGGGTCTCAAACTCGCGGCCCACTGGCCGCATGCGGCCCGCCGAACAATTTTGTACTGATTTTTTTTTGTTTTCAACTGCAGTGAGAAAAGTGTTGCGTAACAGTTGCCTTTTGTAGACCTAGTGCGGCCCGCCGAAAGGCTGTGATCTTGCTCTGTGGCCCACATGCTGAGTTGAGTTTGAGACCCCTGATTAAACAGTCAAAATGCTATAGAAATGCTTACCTGAAACCTATGTGTTCTTATGGACCAATGTCACCCTGTTAAATTTAATTTCTAAATGTAATAATAAAATCTAAAAAACCAAAAGTATATTCTTTTTATTCTAATCTCTAAACTAAGTTTATTAATTTTCCTAAATTTTATGAAATATATATATAATAGCTCTGTGATAGTCTAGATGGCATATGGTAGAGTGACCAAGCTTTCGGTAATATTAAACTTCTAAGTTGATACCTAAAACCTGTGATGATGGGCAAAGAGCTGAACAGGCAAAATATTTCTACAGAAATGAAAGAAGAGCTACTGAATACTAAAGTTGAAACAGCAACAAACTAATTTGAAAATAAACATTATGTTTCTAGCTAACCTAAAACTAATTCCCAGAGAAACTTTTTATGAAACTATGAGCATACATTGTCCTTGTGCTGTTTTTATGTCATGCTTTTAAGTCTCATTTGCACCCACTCCCAATCCCTGAGGTGTGCAAGTTGTTACAAAGGAATTCCTATAACTCAATACATAACAGCATTAACAATTGTGTATGAAACATTCTATAGGTTTTTCTATATGTTGAAAAAAATGAAGTAACCCTAATTTAACATTTTATGAAATAAAGTGGTGCTTTTAATGTTTAATTTTACTTTGGTTGCATTATATGTTTGCTAATATTGTTTTATTGAATTTTTAAATTTCAATTTATTGTGCTGACATGTTTTCAAGTGTCCCACTCAATAAAACATCCTCAACCCCCCACATCATGCCACCCATGCTCCATGAAAGTCTCTTTCCTTTTCCAAGTCACCCCATTTGCCCCCTTCCCATCCATCCGTCCTCCTCTTTCCCTCTGGGACTTGCTACCGTGTTATTTGTTTCTTTGTGTTATGTATATATAATTTTGCTAATCCCTTTACCTATTTAAATCCTGTCCCATATTCCTTGTTCCCCATAACAGCTATCTTCCCTGTGACCCTGCCTCTGTTTCTATTTTGTTCCTCAGTTTATTGTGTTTACTAGATTCCACATATAAGTGAGATCATATGGTATTTATTTGTCTTTCTCTGCCTGGTTTATTTCAGTCAGCATAATAATCTCCAGGTCCATCCATGCCATCACAAAAGATAAGATTTCCTTGTTTTGCAAGGCTGTGTAGTATTCGTTGTTTAAATGTACCACAGGTTTATTATCCACTCATCCACTGATGGGCACTTGGGCTGTTTCCAGATCTTGGCTATTGTAAACAATGCCTCAAAAAACAAGGGGGTGCATTTCTTCTTTTGAATTAGTGTTTTAGGATTCTTAGGACATATTCTTAGAAATGGGATAACTGGGTCATAAGTCAGTACCATTTTTAATTTTTGGAGAAAATGTCATACTGTTTTCTACAGTGTCTGTACGAGTCTGCAGTCTCACCAGCAGTGCAGGAGGGTTCCCTTTTCTACACCTTCGCATGCACTTGTTTGTTGATTTGTTAATGAAAGCCATTCTGGCAGGTGTGAAGCAATAGCTCATTGTGTTTTTAATTTGCATTTCTCTAATGTTTAGTGACATAGAACATTTTTCATTTGCTTATTGGCCATCTGTATATTCTCTTTAGAGAGGTGTCTATTCAAGCCCTTTACCCATCTTTTATTGAATTGTTTACCTACCTGGTGTTGAGTTTTAAAAGTTTCTTATAAATTTTAGTTATTAACCCCTTTTCAGACGTATCAGTGAATACATTCTCCCAGTGAATGGGTTGTCTTTTTATTTTGTTATGGTGTTTTTTGCTGTGCAGTTGTTTATTTTGTCATTTATTTCATTTGTTTATTTTGTCATTTCTTTCACTTGCCTTTGGAGACATATCAGCAAAAATATTGCTCTGAAAGATATGTGAAAGTCTACTGCCTACATTTTTTTTCCCAAGATTTTTATGCTTTTGTGACTTACATTTAAATCTCTTATCCATTTTGAGTTTGTTTTGTGAATGGTGTAAGTTGGAAGTCTGGTTAAATTTTTTTTGCATATACCCCTCCAATTTTTCCGACACCATTTATTAAAGAGATTATCTTTATCCATTGTATACTCTTGCCTCCTTTCTCAAATATTAATTGACCATAAATTCATGAGTTTATTTCTGGGTTCTGTTTCATTGATCTGTTTGCTCGTTCTTACATCAGTACCAGGCTATTTTAATTATAGTGGCCTTGTAATATAGCTTGATATCAGAAAATGTGATACCTCTCACTTTGTTCTTCATTTTCAAGATTGCTAAACCTATGATGTTGGATGTCATTTGTCATATATGGACTTTATTATGTGGAGGTGTGTTCCTTGTATTCCCACTTTGCTGAGAGTTTTTATCCTAAATGGATGCTGAATTTTACTGAATGCTTTGTTTGCAACTATTGATATGATCAAGTAATTTTTATCATTCATTTTCCTTATGTGATGAATTACATAAACACAAATTATTGATTTATGGACATTGTGTAAACTTTTCCTCCCTAGAATAAATCTCACTTGATCATGATGTATAATCTTTTTAATGTGTTGCTGGATCAGGTTAATATTTTGTTGAAAATTTTAGCATCTGTCTTCATCAAGGATGTTGGCCTACAGTTTTTATTTTTATTTTTTGTTTGTTTTTGTAATGTCTTTACCTGGTTTTGAAATTAGGATAATGTTTGCCTTGTAAAATGAGCTTGGAAGTTTTCCATTCTCTTGGTTTATTTTTTAAATAGCTTGAGAAGGATAGGTGTTAGCTTTTCTTGGAATGTTTAATAAAATTTGCCTATGAAGCCATTCAATCCAGGACTTTTATTTGCTTGGAGTTTTTGGTAACTGTTTGAATTTCATTTATTGTAGTCGATCTACTCAGGTTTTCTGATACTTCCAGATTCAGATTTGGAATATTGTTATTTTTTTAGGAATATATTCATTTCACCCAGTTTGTCCAAATGGTTGACAAATAGTTCTTCCTAGTATGTTCTACAATCCTTTGTATTTCTGTGATGTCTGTTGTTACTTCTTTTCTTTCATTTCTAATTTTATTTATTTGGGTCCTCTCTTGTTTTCTTGATGAGTCTGGTTAAAGGTTTATCAATCTTCTTTACCTCTTCGAAGAACTAGGTATTGGTTTCATTAATCTTTTTTTACTTTTTAAATTTATTTTTATTTTAGTGAGGAGAGAGAGAGAAAAAGGGGGAGGAGAAGGAAGCAACAACTCCCATATGTGCCTTGACCAGGCAAGCCTGAGATTTTGAACTGGTGACTTCAGTGTTCCAGGTCGATGCTTTATCAACAGTGCCACCACAGGTCAGGCAAATGTTTTCAACATAAATGAATGTTTTAGCTTACCAAATGCCTTTTCTGCATCTGTTGATAAGATCATATGATTTTTGTTGGTGTGGTGTATTATGTTGATAGATTTACATATGTTGAACCATCCTTGTGTTCTTGGAATGAATCTCACTTGATAATGATGTATTGTGTTCTTAATGTGTTGTATTCTATTTAATAGCATTTTCTTTAAGATCTTTACATCTGATATTCATTAGAGATATTGGTCTGTAAATTTTTTTGTGTGTATTGTTCTTGCCAGGTTTTGTGTCAGGGTTGTGTTGGCCTCATAAAATGTGTTAGGGATTATTGCTTCTTCTAGTTTACCAAGTCTTTGAATGTTTGGTAGAATTCACTAGTGTAGCCATCTGGTCTGGGACTTTTATTTTGGTGGAAGTATTTTTGTGTTTGTGACAGAGACAGAGAGAGGGACAGATAGGGACAGACAAATAAGAATGGAAAGACATGAGAAACATCAATTCTTCATTGCAGCACCTTAGTTGTTCATTGATTACTTTCTGTTATGTGCCTTGACCGGGAGGCTCCAGCAGACCGAGTGACCCCTTGCTCAAGCCAGCGACCTTGGGCTCAAGCTGGTGAGCTGTGCTCAAACCAGATGAAACTGCACTCAAGCCAGTGACTTGAGGGTTTCAAACCTGGGTCCTCTGTATCCCAATCTGATGCTCTATCCACTGTGCCACTGCCTGGTCACTGGGGAGGTTTTTGATACTTGTTTCTATTTCTTCCCTGCTTATGGGTCTATTTAGGTTTTCCACTTCTTCATGACTCAGGCTAGGAAGATTGTATAGTTCTAGGAATTTATTCATTTCTTCTAGGTTGTTAATTTTGGTGGCATATAACCTTTCTCATATTCTAGTATGATTCTTTGAATATCTCTGATGTCTACAGTAATGTCTCCTCCTTCATTTCAGATTTTGTTTATATGAGTCTTTTCTCTTTCTTCCTTAGTCTAGCCATGAGACTGTCATTTATTGATCTTTTCAAAAAACCAGCTCTTTCTTATATTAATTTTTTTATAGTTTTTTTCTCTATTTCATTTAATTCTGCTCTAATTTTTTTTCTATTTTCTTTTTTTCTGCTGACTTTGGGTTGCCTTTGTTCTTCTTTGTTTTGTTCTTTCAGATGTGATGTGATGTTAGGTTGTTTACATAGGATCTCTCTTGTTTCTTTATATAATTCTGTAACAATATAAGCTTGCCTCTTATTATTGATTTCGCTACATCCCACAAAGTTTGATATGTTGTGTTGTCATTTTCATTTGTTTGTATAAATATTTTGATCTCTACTTTTTTTTCTTCTTTGATCTAGTCATTTTTTAGAATTCTGTTGTTTAATTTCCACGTTTTTGTGGGTTTCTTTACCTTTTTTTTCTGTGATTGAATCCTAATTTCAAAGCCTTATGGTCAGAAAATATTCTTTGTATAATTTCAATCATTTGGAATTTGTTGATGTTAGTTTGTGGCCAAACATATGGTCTAGCCTTGAGACTGTTCCATGCACACTGTAAAAAATGTATAATCTGATGTCCTGGGATAAAATATCCTGTAAATGTCTGTTACATTCATTTGATTTAGTGTGTCATTTAAGGCCCCTATTTCTTTATGGATTTCGTGTTTGGATAATCTATTTAAAGACATCAATGGTGTGTTGAGATCTCTAAATATGATTGTGTTTTAGTCTGTTTCTATCTTTATATCAGTTAGTAGATGTCATATATTTTGGTGTTCCCTGGTTCACCGCATATATATTAAGGAGTGTTATGTCTTCTCAATACAGTGTCCCCTTTATCATTATGAAATGTCCATCTTTGTCTCTTGTTACCTTTGTTGTATTTTTTTGTGTGGCAGAGACAGAGAGAGTCAGAGAGAGGGACAGATAGGGACAGACAGACAGGAAGGGAGAGAGATGAGAAACATCAATTCTTTGTTGTGGTTCCTTAGTTGTTCATTGATTGATTTCTCCTATGTACCTTGACCCGGGGGCTACAGCAGACCAAATGACCCCTTGCTCAAGCCAGTGACCATGGGCTAAAGCTAGTGAGCCTTGCTCAAACCAGATGAGCCCACATTCAAGCTGGCGACCCCAGGGTCTTGAACCTGGGTGCTCCACATCCCAGTCTGACACTCTATCCACTGCGCCACTACCTGGTCAGGCACCTTTGTTGTATTGAAGTCAACATTGTCAGATATTAGTATGGCTACATCTGCTTTTTGAGGGGTATTATTTGCTTGGAGAACTGTTTTTTAACCTTTCATTATGAGTCTACTTTTGTCTTCTGTTTCTTTTTTTAAGAGCTATCTGTTTTAGTAGTAGTTTTTTTGTGAGTAGTTACTTTTATGTTACAATAAAAACAAGGACAATCTCTGACAACAATAACACAAAAGGAGAGAGGATATCTGTAGTAGCAAAGGAGGATGGAGTACAGAATCACTTATAAGACAAAGGGCTCTTGTACATATGAAAATTTGTCTCTTCATTTGGCTGCCTATTTCTATGTATTAGATTTGCTGACTTCCAGTCCTGGCAAGGTGGCCTTATGTAGTAGGTGTCCTGTGAGACCTAGAGGTGCTGTCTTTTTGATAATATGAGCTGGGTGCTCCAGGAATGTCTTTTGTGTAAATTATGTGGGCCTTCCTGTTGTGTAAATTATGTGGGTCCTTCCACTGACAGTAGCTTCTACTGAGTAACCCTTCCTGACTCCAGTTTTTAATAGGTTAGTAGCACTATATATTTTTTCTATCCTCATTCAGGCAAAAGGATAACAATTATCTCCTGCTTTCAGTAGTTTCTAGGGTATTTTTTTATTCTCTCAATTCTATTCACATATCTATAAATGATCCCTGCTTTCACGTTTCTTGTGCAAGCTGATTTGTATTCTATTTCTTGCCAGGATCATAACTATACATCTTCTCTAGCTCTGTAGACTGTTAATTGCTCCTACTGTGACCTTACACCATGTACTTTCCCATTGTACCACATATTGCATATTGTTGTCATTATTTGTTTAAACTTTTGGTCTACTCTTTCAGTCTTTATGAAGGGAGGTAAATGGTATATATTATCCACTATTTTATTACTAGCACCTTCCTCAAAGTGTGGCATCAGTCAATAATAATTGAATGAGTAAAAATAAATGAGTGATTAGTAGGTTATAAAACTTATTTTTCCCCAAATGGGTCAGGCTTAAAATGAATATATGCTCTGGGTAGGCAGTGACATTTCATTAAGAATAGCCCTATGACAGATAAACGAGGAAAAACTTGTGGCTGAATTCTTATATGCAATGCCAGAAAATTAATTTCTGCTTATTCAAGTTTAAACTCTGGACTACTAGATCTCTAAAGTTTTTAAGAGTTTTAAAAATATTTATCAACCAAAAAAGCATTCCCTTTTATAGAATCTGATTTTCTAGGCCTATCAGAGTTGGAGAGCTGACATTCATGGAACATTAATCAATTTAATCAATTTATTTTTATAATTTCATGTCCACTGATGTGGAGCCCTTGTGGGGCATTATGATCTGATGCAGCATGGACTACTAATGTAAGCATCTGTCTTTATCTTACTTATTACTGTAAGCCTTATACCATAGGCACAAATCACTTCATACAGAAGCCTTATTTAAGAGCCTTCTCCTATATCTCAATTTATAGATGAGGAAACCTAAGACCTTTACAGAATCACTTCCATAGGTCTGAAATATTCTGTCTTCTGTAATGGAATATTCTATTCATTTTCTGTAACAAAAATGTGTCATTTTAGAGTTGAAACTGAGGCACAAAGAAAGTTCAGCATGCAAGTAAGAGAGTCAGGACTTGCATTTGACAATCTGAATCTAAAGTCTCTCATCTTAAGCACAAGCATAAAGAGATGCTAAAACCACTCCCAATCTTAGCTCAACAGTAGGACAAAAAAAAGGAAGTAATTTTATGAGAGCAATAGATGGTGTTTAGCTCCACAGTTAAAACAAGATAAATGAATAAGATAAATGAAATGAAGAAGCTGTTAAGCAGTAAGACCTGAATTTGTTGTCTCAGTCCCATAGGCATGTGTCTATTTTCAGAGGGCCTCTTTGTGGAGAGAAAAAGTAGATGCACATAAAGAAAGCATTTGATTGATGCAGCATGTTCTTCAGAAGGTAATACATGTCTTTCTAAAATACAAATGCATGTGCAAACCCTCAGATTACAAATGTCCTGGTCTTTGAAGTTATGTATCACATAGATTTGAACAACAGTACTTAAAAATGAATGTAGAAATAGCTAGAAGAGTTCTGTGATTATGTGTCAATTTAGAAAATTGGCAGGGACTAGTCTGGCATAAAGATGTATGAATGTAAAATTTGAGAAATCCTCTTACCAAAAGGGAGACACAGAATCAGGGCAATGCAAAAGATCCAGAGGAAATATGGGATAGAGGGATTACTTTAGTCACTCCCAGTAGTTAAGGTTGGTACCACAACCATAATCAATCATTTTTGTATATATTTGCAATTTTCTGTAAAAATACATTAATTGACTTTTGATTAACAGAATATAGCTTAATGCATTCCTTTGTTTTCATATCATTACTCTAATATCTTTATATTATTTCATAAAATTTTAAGTTAGAACTCATTTGGAGATTATTAAGGGAAAAAGCATGAAATTGATGTATCAAACCAAAATCATAGTCACAGTATTGATTTCCTAATTTCAGAAACCAGGCAACTTTAAATTATGAAATTAGTGGCCCAAGAGAGAGAAGCCCATTTGGATAATTACCTCTATCAGTGGCCTGAATGGCCTCTGAATTGGGCCTCCGAGGGCAGGGAGGTGACTCTGGCTCAAGTCCCTCTTTTCACATATTTTGTGTTGAGAAACTGAAATACTTTCTCCCAAATTTTTCTCAATTCTTTTCCTTTGCCCAAAATGTCTCCTGAATTTTTACAGGGGTATACAGATACAAAGGTTCCTTGCTACTTCACTGCTCTGAAAGTGAAGTAAAGGTCCCCCCCCCCAATAGTGTCTTACACCACTGTAAAGCAGGATTAATAGACACTATATCTTAGTGGTTGAATTTGTTTACTAATGAATGTAGGTCCTGATATCAACTTTTCAATTTGTTATTCAGCTCTCCATTTCATCATAAGCAATTTTCATACATTTTTCATTAAATACCCATGTGTATCCTTATTCAACTGGTTAATACAGCATGTACATCTTGTATAAATCTGACTAGTTTTGAAGAAACACTATTTTGTGGGAGTGGAGACTTGAGTTGAAATAGTAATTCTATTCTTAAAGGGTCTGAAGCCTCTCTACTATCCAAGTAAGACTTTAGTACAATGAACAGAAAGATGGGATTGGAAAACCTTATCCAAGGCTCAGCAGGATCTTAAAGACATACCAGCCAGAAACATTACTGGCTGAACAAGTAAAGTTGAAGCATAAGGAAAGTGAGTCATAAAATTATGAAAAGCCCGAATATCTACTAGAAGAGCTTACGTGACCACTGAAATGAGTTTGGATTTGGTGCTTTAGTTGATGGGGAAAAGAAGTGAATTTTTTCTGAGAAGTAAAGGGCATAACTTGGGAAGTGTTGTTTGGTGGAGGATCCACTAGAAGCAAGGATGCTAAGTTGGAAGCTCTTACCAAAATTAAGGAAAAACTTTTTATAATGAGCCAAAGTTTCTGAAGAGGACAGTGATTACCAGAGATCCTAGAGTTTAGCCCTGGAGAAGGGCAAGTCTCTGAGCAGGTGATCAGCAGCAGAAATTAAAGGATAGGAGTTTTAAGCAGGCATTAGAAGACCTGAAATACTTGGAGTAAAAAGAAATGTCTGTTGTAATAGAACTAGTCAGGAATTTGTGTCCAAAATTTTAGCTTATCAGTTCTTTAGACTAAGGTAATACTCATACATAGAAGATAGCCAATAGATGTTTGTCATGAGGAAGACTAAGTTGAATTTAGAAAGTTGCTATTTTGTGTTTGAAGGTATCCAAGACCAGGATGATATGAAAAGTGAAAAAAAAGATTAATAAAATTTTATATGGTAAAAAGGAAAAAATGTTACCTGAAAAAAAATTAACTGTTATGTTTCAGAATTTTCAGTGTGCCAGAAAAAAAATGTTGGTGTTTGAGAGAACATGATGGACCATGATGGCATTATGCTAAATAAAATGTCATATCGGAAAGATAAATAACTGTATAATCTCATTTATATGCAAAATCTTAAAAAAAAAGAATAAGAAAAAGAAAAAAAGAAGCTCCTAATAGATTGGTGGTTGCCAGGGGTAGGGGGTAGGAAGTGGGTAAAATGTTTGAAGGGGATCAAAAGGTACAAAATTCCAGTTATAAAATAAATAAGTCATGAAATGTATTGTATAGCATGGTGACTATAGTTGATAATATTATATTGTATATTTGAAAACTGCTAAAAGAAGAGATCTTAAAAATAGTCATCATAAGAGGAAATAGTCTGTAACTATGTATGATAATTGATGTTAGCTAGACTTACTCTGGTGATTATTTTTCAGTATTTGAAAATATTGAATCATAATGCTGTATACCTGAAACTACTATTCTGTTGTATGTCAACTATATCTCAATAAAAAATGAAAATATCCCTCTGCTCCCAGAAAGAATGGCAGAATCTATATTATAATTATGACTTTCTTATTCTCAAATCATCCTCATTAGATGGATTTAGGCTTTTGGTTGAAAACAGTAAGGCTTCTTGGGAATAGACTAATCATAAGGTAAGCCACATACCTAAACAGGTGGTGGTGCAATGGATAGAGCTTCAGACTGAGACACAGAAGAACCAGGTTCAAAATCCCCAGGGTCACCGGCTTGAGCATGGGGTCTCTGGCTTGAACGTGGGGTCACTGGTTTGAGCATGGGATCATAGACATGACCCCATAGTCATTGGCTTGAAGCCCAAGCTCGTTGGTTTGACCAAGGGATCACTGGCTCAGCTGGAAGCCCCTGGTCAAGGCATATATGAGAAAGCAATCAATGAACAACTAAGGTGCTGCAATAAAGAATTGATGTTTCTCAGCTCTCTCCCTTCCTGTCTGTCTGTCCCTATCTGTACCTCTTTCAGTGTCTCTTTCTGTCTCTGTCACAAGAAAAAGAAGACCATTACAAAAAGTAATAAGGTGAGCCATAAAAAGTTGAAAGTTGAATTACTTATAGTTTTACAATGCAAGAAATAACAAGCAGCCAGGGAAAGAGGAGGTAAGATGTAGTGGCAATATAAGAGTATTTTAAAGAATAAAAGAAGAATGTCATACACCAACTTTTAAAATAAAAAGTAATATTCCTTCACCACCCCAAACTCTTAGTAAATGTTTGCTACAAAGAGCAATTTTTTAAAAAAGAAAAAGCTCTTTGGGAAAATGGGAGGAAATTGGTGAGGCCCGGCATGGGATAAAGTAGGACAAGCAGAGAAGAGCAGTCAGAAAAAGCAATTGAAGACATTGCCATAGAAACAAATAAAAGACTAGAATATACAGCTCTCTCTGTGCCGTCCCTATAATGGAAATCTTGGAAATAGTTAGGGATGCAAAGAACTTCCTTTAATACCTGGGATGAGGCCTTGAGCCATTGTATTTGCCTATTAAAGAAAGCATGAGGATGACCTCAGCAAGCTTGAGGCCTCAGGAGCCCAGTGGACACCTAGGGTACATTTAGGACTACATTGGATAGTAAAAATGTAGCTAAAGATTTTTCTTTTAACTGAAGCAAAACTTGACACATAATAGTAAAAGTCTTTTCTGGATTCATAAAACCAGTGCATTCTTTCCAAATACCTCTTCTGTGGTCTCTTTTTACTATAAAATTCTCAAAGAAAATTAAGAAAACACGCACTAATTTAAAATAATTTACAAAAATATAATTTATAAAATCAAAACCTGATAAGTATTATAATTTATTATATTGGTCAATGTGACTCTCAATGTCTTTTTTGCATGTGAAAAGATTTAAAAAGTAAAACAAGCAAACTAAAGCCTGACCAGGGGATTGTGCAGTGGATAGAGCATTGGACTGGGATACAGAGAACCCAGGATCAAAATCCCAAGGTCGCCAGCTTGAGTGTGGGGTCATCTGGTTTGAGCACAGCTCACCAGCTTGAACCCAATGTTGCTGGCTGGAGCAAGGTGTCTCTCGGTCTGCTGTAACCCCCTGGGTCAAGACACATGAGAAAGCAAACAATGAACAACTAAGTTGCCACAGTGAAGAATTGATGCTTTTCATCTCTCTCCCTTTCTGTCTGTCTGTCCCTATTTATCCCTCTCTCTAAATGTGATCTAAATAAAGAAATTGAAAGTAGGGCTAAATAAATTAACTAAAACTATAGTCTTTGCTCTTAAGGAATGTGCAACCTAGACAATAAAACAGGTGTATATTTAAAGAAAACAAACAAAAAATATATCTTGTCAAATATGCAATAGTTCCTGAACAGGGTAATTTCTTAAGAATCTGCTGTCTTAATAAGTAATGCAATTTCAGTGTAAAGATAGATAACATAAAAAAAATTCATCAATATCGAATATGATGGCAGTATAGGTGGATGTTACACCCACCTCCTTTCAGGACAATGCTTCTGTTACAACTAAATTTAAGAATAATCATCCCAAAAAAGCAGCTCAAGACTAAATTAAGTCCTAGTGTGCGGAGGATCCGGGTTCAATTCCCGGCCAGGGCACACAGGAGAAGCGCCCATTTGCTTCTCCACCCCTCCGCCGCGCTTTCCTCTCTGTCTCTCTCTTCCCCTCCCGCAGCCAAGGCTCCATTGGAGCAAAGATGGCCCGGGCGCTGGGGATGGCTCCTCGGCCTCTGCCCCAGGCGCTAGAGTGGCTCTGGTCGCAATATGGCGACGCCCAGGATGGGCAGAGCATCGCCCCCTGGTGGGCAGAGCGCCGCCCCATGGTGGGCGTGCCGGGTGGATCCCGGTCGGGCGCATGCGGGAGTCTGTCTGACTGTCTCTCCCTGTTTCCAGCTTCAGAAAAATGAAAAAAAAAAAAAAAAAGACTAAATTAAGAGGAGTCATATAACAAAATATTCACAAAAGAAGCCACATCAAGAGTGACAGGAAGGCCAGAGATGTGAAAAAAAATTGGCGCTGCTCCCACCAGTGATGACTGAGGTTCAGGGGAGATATCTCAGCTGAGGGGATTTCCCTTGTCAAGTGTAGGGCTTAAACCCCAAGCTGAGGTTTCTAGCCCAAAGAACCAAGGATGAGAAGAGGTGCACAGATAACAAGCAATGATGTTTCTATCTTCCAGGAAGAGACAGGAATCTGCAGAGACTCAGGCATCCTCTTAAAGGGCCAATGCAAAAATCTCCCTCACAATCACTTACCCTGAGCTCTAAAAGAGGGATGGCTGAGCAGACTAGAGTCATGTGAGAAGAATTTGCAGTTATTGGCCTTGGGGAGAGACACAAAAGAACAATTACCACAATTCCTGTGCTGAGACATTCTCCAATACCACAGTCACCATCAGTTTTGGGAGGAGAATTCACCTTTGTATGGCAGCAGTTTGGAGGATATAAATTTGCTCCACCCTGCAGAGATTAGGTCCCCTACGCAGTCATCAGCCTTGGCCAGGAAGTAGAGGTCCGGACAGACTCAGGGAGTGGCAGTGTCTCGGTTGTTGGATTTTCTGTTTTGAACCACTCTGCTACTCCAGGTCTTTTTATTGGTGACTTCAATGCAATTACATTTAGTGTAATTATTGACATTTGAGGGTTTCCTATTGCCATTTTATATATTGCTTTCTGATAGCTCTGTATCTTATTTGGTTCTTCTCTTTTTTTTTCTGTTATTTGTTTTAGTTTGGTTGTATTCCATACTTCTTTCTTCTGCTTCTTTTTTAAGCCATGTGTTTCTGTAGTGGTTTTTTTCAGGAGTGGTCACCATTAGGTAATAAAAAGTATATATATCATATTCAGTGTAGTATGGTATCTCATGAGTGCTTCTGTACTCCATCCTCTTTTGCTACTGTTAATATTTGTCCTCTCCCCTTTTTTGTTTTTGTTGTCACAGATTAATCTTGTTTTTATTGTGATCTTTTTCAAGCTTTTACTTGTGATTTTGTTTTGTTTTGTTCGTTGTATATGGTTGGATAACCCCCTTTAGTATTTACTGAAGTGAGCATTTTCTGGTGATAAATTCCTCCATCTTTTCTATATCTGTGGATGTTTTTATTTCCCCTTCGTATTTGAAGGATAGCTTTGATAGGTATAGTATTCTTGGCTGGAAGTTCCTCTCTTTCAGTATTTTAAATATTGGGGTCCACTCTCTTCTGGATTGTAGAGGTTCTGCTGAGAAATCTGATGATAGTCTAATGGGCCTTCCTTTATATGTTGTATTATTATTTTTCCTGGCTGTCTTGAGGATTTTTTATTTGTCATTGGTTTGTGATAATTTCATTAGGATGTGCCTTGGAGTAGGTCTGTTTGGTATAAGGTAACTTGGTGTTCTGCTTGCTTCTTGGTTTCAAGCTCTAATTCTTTCCACAGGCTTTGGAAGTTCTTATCAATTATTTGTTTGAATATTTTCTCTCTCTTGTCCTTCTGATATACCCATTATTCTTATGTTGTTCTTTCTGAAGGAGTCAGACAATTCCTGTAGGGTTTTCTCATTTTTTTTAGTTCGTGAGTCTTTCTCCTCTTCTCTCTGTAGTATCTCTAATTGCCTGTCTTTTAATGTCACTAATTCTCTCCTCTATCTTGTCTGTTCTATTAGCTAAGCTTGTTACCTCAAATTTCAGTTCATGTATTGAATTTTTCATCTGTTTGGTTCCTTTTTATATTTTCAATTTTCTTGGTGAAGTATTCTTTTTGTTCATAAAATTGTTTTTTGAGCTCTCTAAATTGCCTTTCCATGCTTTCTTCTGTTTCCCTGAGTATTTTTAGGACTTCTATTTTTAATTCTCTATCATTTAACTTCAAGGTTTTCAAGCAATTGAAATTTCTTTCTAGAGATTTTTCCTCATCTATCTGAGCTACATCTCTGTTTTTTGTATCCATGATATTTGGTTTATTTTTCCTTATTGGCATTTGAGAGTGGTATTGTTAATAACACTAATAAAAGATTATTAAAAATAAAATAAAAATTGAAAAGATACAGTGAAAAAATGAAAATTCTATAGTTATAAGTGGAACTAAAACTACAGAGAACAAGGAGCAGAAACTGAGGAATAATGACAAAAGAGATAAAAAATGAAATCAATAACATGCAAAATGCCACAAAGAAAAATATGGATCCAAAATATAATAATTTGTTGATAAATGATGATTGAGAGAAAAAGAAAAAGTAAATGATTTTGAAATGAAACCCTCAGAAATAACAAGAATGAAAAATGTAACAACTATGGATAATGAAGTTCAAGAGGAAAAGGAAAGAATAAAAAAGAAAGAAGATAAAATGTCCAAAATGGAAAAAAAGATAAAAAGTAAAAGGAAAAAAAAGTTATAAAAATGTAATTTTTTCTGATTTTCAGAGGTAGCTTTTTTCTTTTTTTTTTTTCTTTCAGCAGGTGGCTCTGTACTACCGGTTTAACCCCTGTGGGGCTCTTGGGCAGAGGTTTGCTGTTGTGTCATTGTGGCGATGATGTAGGCTGGACCACAGTCCCATTGGTAGGCAGGGCTTGTTAGGACTTGCAGGCTCTGATAATGGGAGACTCAGTTTTCCAGGTGCCTCTCCCCACGTCTCTCCCACCTTAGTTAGCAGCCTGGCAACTTGGCTGTGAGGTTTGCCCTAGCCACTGCTTGCAGAGAAAGAGGCTCTAAGAGCAGCCAGGTCCTTCCTCCAGTACCTCTCAAAGCAAAGTTCTGGGTAATGCTGTGCCAACCAGAGCTGCCAATTGCAGATCTAGTGCCTTTCTAAGGGCCGGTGGATAGGTCTAGCATGTCTCAGCGTGACGTGGGCTGGGAGCCGATTGCAGATCAAATGCCTTTCTAAGGATCCCTGGGCATGTCTAGTATGCCTCAGTGCTCTGTGGGTCTAATCTCCACAGGCTTCTTCCTTGTGCACTGTTTGGTAGCCCACAGCAAGCCATGTGTGCACCTAGCCCCCACAACTTCAGCAGTGCACACAGAGGCCTGTATCCACCCACATGGGCACACAGCGCCTGTGATCTCAGTCAGAGCTGGGAATGCAGGAATGCACTTTGAATCCTGTATCACCCTGCATAGGCACCCCACCCAGACAATCCCAGGTCCAGGGATCCTGGCCTTTGCGCACATCCTGTGCTGATGGCCATGGAGCTGGGAATACAGAAAGATTCTGGCAACAGCCCATACAAATGTCTATTGCTGATAATCTCAGGCTAAGCCCTCCAGCCCACATGCGCCCATGTCAGTAGTGCCAGGTGGAGCCACTTGAGCACTGCCTGCGATCACAGAGCCAAATTGCACAAAGCTTCTGGCACTGGTGCTGGCTCCCGTGGGCACTCTGCACCAGTAACCTTTGTTGGAGGCTGCCACCTGTGCATGCCCCTTGTCTGTGATCTTAGGCAGAGCTAGTGTGGTCTTTCTTCTGCTTGATCATCTACCCTAGCCCTGCTCCTTTCATCTGCCTCCGACCCTCCACTCTGCTCAGCTTCAGACAAAAGTGCTCCTTCCTCAGATCAGTGAGGAAGGTGAAATACTCCATTCTCCATCTTAGTTCCTTCAGTGTGGATTATATATTCAGCCACCTTTTTGCCCAATCATACCTTTTTCTGGTATGTGTATATTTCAGGTGCTCCTGAGCTTATTTCTCTGTCTTTAGTTGTTGAATTTGTTGAAATAAAAAGGCAGATATAGGGAGTACCTCTTATAGCACCATTTCTCTGACCTTACTCCAGTGTTTTATTTTTGATAATTTTCTTTTACTTTTTTTCTTTCTTCCCATTTCTTTTTTCTCTTTTTCTCGTATGTTTCATTTTTTCTCAAATTTTTATGTTTTTTCTCTTCCTTTATATGATGTTTTGTTTTTTATTTCATCTGTTTCCTTTTATCTTTCTTTTTCCCCTCAGTTCTTGTTCTTTGTTTTCTGGTTTTTTTCTACTTATCTTTACTTTAAAATTTTCTATTTTTTTCACTGAATTCTTTCAATTTTTATTTGTATTTTTTAGTTGTTTCTTTTTTTAATTCAGTGAGTGGAGGGGAGGCAGAGAAACAGAAGACAGACTCTTGCATGTGCATGACCAGTATACAACTAGCAAGCCCACTAGGGGGTGATCTTCTGCCCATTTAAGGCATTGTTTTGTTTCTCAGCAACAGAGCTCTTCTTACTGCCCAAGAAAGAGGCCATGGAGCCATCCTCATAGTCTGAGCCTATTTACTCTAGTCAAGCCATGACTCTAGGAAGGGGAGAGAGAGAGAGAGAGACAAAGAGAAAGAAATGAGAAGGGAAAGGGTGGAGAAGCAGATGGATGCTTCTCCTGTGTGCCCCAACTGGGAATCAAACTAGGAACATCCACACACCAGTACATCATTCTAACATTGAGCAAAAGAGACAAGGCTGTTTTTCCCTGTTAGAGTTCTTAACAATACCACTTTCAAATGGCATTAAGAAAGAAGAAATCAAATACCATGAATACACAAAACAAAGATGTAGTTCAGGTAGATAATGAAAAATGTTCAGAAAAAATCTCAATCATATGGAAACCTTGGAGATAAATGCTAATGAAAACAAAAATTGAAGTTCTGAAAATACTGAATGAGATGCAATAAAACATTTATAGGCAATTTAATGAGATAAAATCAAATTAATGAACAAAAAGAGTACTTCACCAAAGAGATTAAAACTTAAAAAAAAAAAAAAACAGAAATGAAGAATTCTATACATGAACTGAAAAATGAGGTAGCACATTTAGCTAAAAGAATAGGGCAGATAGAAAAGAGAATCAGTGACATTGAAAATAGGAAACTAGAGATACTACAGAGAGAAGAAGAAAGAGACTCACAAATTAGAAAAAAAAATGAGAGATCTCTACAATAATTGTCTGACTTCAGAAGAAAGAGCAATATAATAATAATGGGTATATCAGAAGAAGAAGAAGAGAGGGAGAAGGGAATGAAGAACCTATTCAAACAAATCATTGATGAGAACTTCAAAAGTCTGTGGAAAGAGTTATAGCCTGAAAACCAAGAAGCAAACAGAACACTGAGTAACCTCAATCCAAACAGAGCAGCTCCCAGGTACATCATAATGAAATAGACAGAAATCAATGACAAAGAAAGAATCTTCAAGGCAGCTAAGGAAAAGAAGAATATAACATATAAGAGAAAGACCATTAGGTTATCATTCAATTTTTCAGAAGAAACCCTACAAGCCAGAAGAAATTGGACCCAAACATTCAAGGTACTGAAAAAGAAGAATTACCAGTCAAGAATACTATGCCCATCATAGCTATCCTTCAAATATGAAGGAGAATAAAAACTTTTACAGACATAGAGAAGTTAAGGGAATTTATAACCAGAAAACCCATACTGCAGAAACTACTCAGGGGGGTTATTTGACCAGATACAAAATACAAACAAAACTAAATTTCAAGCAAATGCTCCATCAAGGTCACAATAGAAACAGGGATTATCTGTGAGAACAATAACATAGAAGAGGAGAGGATAAAGATCAACAGTAACAAGGGAAGACGGAGTGCAGAAGCACTCATAAGAAAATGAACACTTGTAAATATGTCAATTATTTTCTTAGTAAATTAATGGTAACCACCCATGAAAATGTCACTACTGAAACAAGTAGCTTAAAAAAAGAAGAAACAGGGGTAATAAATATGTATTACCACCAAATAGAAAGAACTGACAAAAAAAACAGAAGGGAACAACCAAAGGAGAAACAGAGCTATCAGAAAGCAATATACATAAAATAGCTATAGAAAATCCTGGTGTCAATAATTACCCTTAATGTACATGGATTAAGTTCATCAATAAAGAGACACAGAGCAGCAGATTGAATCAAAAAGAAAAACCCAACCATATGCTGCCTTCAAAAGACATGTCTAAGCTGCAAGGACAAAGTAGACTCAAAGTGAAAGGTTGGAAAATGATTATCCAAGCAAATAATACTCAAAGAAAAGCAGGTGTAGCTATACTTATATATGAAATGCTGACATCCAGAGAACAGAGGTAACAATAGACAGAGATGGTAATTTCATAATGATAAAAGGGGCATTGCATCAAAAAGTCATAACACTTCTTAATATATATGCACCAAACCAGGAAGCACAAAAAATATGATATCTACAAACTTAACTAAAAATAAAAACAGAGAAATGCACAATCATACTTAGAGAACTTAACACACCATTGACAGCTCTTGATCATCTAAACAGAAAATCAATAAAGAAATATATTAGCCTTAAATGACACACTAGACCAAATGGCAATAACAGACATTTACAGAACATTTAATTTTAGAACTCCATAGTATACTTTTTTTTCTAGTATACAAGGAACATTCTCAAAATTAGACCATATGTTTGGCTACAAAACCAAAATTAACAAATTCAGGAAGATTGCAATTATACCAAGCATATTCTCTCACCATAAGGCTTTAAAATTAGAATTCAACTACGAAAGAAAGAAGTAAAGAAACCCACAAAACAGTGAAATTGAACAATATACTTCTAAAAACTGATTGCATAAAGGGAGAATATATATATAGTTTGATCATGTGGTGGCGCAGTGGATAAAGCATTGAACTGGGACACAGAGGACCCAGGTTCAAAATACCGAGGTCACCAGCTTAAGCTCAGGCTCCTCCAGCTTGAGTGCGGGGTCACCAACTTGAGTGTGGGGACACTTGCTTGATGTCATGGTTGCTAGCTTGAGCCCCAAAATCACTGTCTTGAAGTCCAAGGTTGCTGACTCAAGCAAGGAGTCACTGACTCAGCTGTAGCCCCACCAGTCAAGGCACATATGTGAAAGCAATCAATGAACAACTAAGGTGTCATAACAAAGAATTCATGTTTCTTGTCTCTCTCCTTCCTGTCTGTCTGTCCATATCTGTCCCATACAAATAAATATGACAACATGATATATCAAAATTTCTGGGATGTAGTGAAAGTGGGATTATTGTAGGATACTATGAAAAATAATATGCCATCAAATACAACAATCTAGAAGAAATGGATAAATTGCTAAAACTATACAATTTTCCTAGACTGAGACCCAAATAAATGAAAAACCTAAATAGACCCATAAGGAAGGAGGAAATAGAAACAACTATCAAAAACCTCCCCCAAAATAAAAGTCCAGGACCAGACAGCTACACTAGTGAATTCTACCAAACATTCATAGAAAATTTGGTGCCTATCCTTCTCAAAGTCTTCCAAAAAAATAGAAGAAACAATACTTCCTAACACATTTTATAAAGCCAACATAGACCTCTTACCAAAATCTGGCAAAGACAATACAAAAAAAAAAAAAAAAAGAAAACTACAGAACAATATCTCTAATGAATACAGATGCAAAAATCCTAAACAAAATACTAGCAAATTGTATACAACAACTCATTAGAAAAAATAATACATCACGATCATGATGCAGTGTAATTCATTCCAGCAGCATAAGAATGGTTCAACATATGTAAATCAATTAATGTAATACACTATATTGACAAAACAACGAACATAAATCATGTGATCCTATCAATAGATGCAAAGAGGCATTCAATAAGATACATCTTTTTATATTCAAAACACTCAATAAAATGTGTACAGAAGGAAAATATTTCAACATAATAAAGACCTTATATGAAAAACCATCAGCTAATACCATACTAAATACTGAAAAATTGAAAGTTTTTCCTCTAAAATCAGGAACAAGACTAGGCTGCCCACTCTCTGTATTCCTATTCAACATAGTGCTGGAAGTTTTAGCCAGAGCAATCAAACAAGAGAAAGAAATAAAGGGCATTCAGATCAAAAAAGAAGTATAGGTTTTATTTTTGGCAGATGACATTGATCCTGTATATAGAAAACCCCAAAGACCACACAGAAAGACTATTAGAAACAAGAAATCAATACCGTAAGGTCGCAGGATACAAAATCAATATACAGAAGTCTATTCCTTTCATATATACCAACAATGAAACTTGGAAAAATGAACTAAAAAAATAATCTCATTTACAGTTGCAAGAACAAGAAAAAATACCTAGGAATAAACTTAACAAAGAATGGAAGGATCTATATACTGAAAACTACAAAGCGTTATTAAAAGAAATTGAAAAAGACACGATGAATTGAAAAATATTCCATGTTCATGGATAGGAAGAATAAACATACTTAAAATGGCCATATTACCCAAAGCAATACACAACTTTAATGCAATTCCCATCAACATTCTAATGTCATTTTTTCAAAGAAATGGAAGAAAAAAATCACCAGGTTTGTATGTTACTACAAAAAAACCCTGAATTGCCAAAGTAATCTTGTGAATAAAGAACAAAGCTAGAGGCATTACAATATCTAATTCCAAATTATACTGCAGAGCTATGATAATCAAAACAGCATGTTATTGGCTGAAAAATAGACTCACAAACCAACAGAACGGAATCAAGAACTCATAAATAAAACCAAATATATTTGGCCAAAGAATTTTCGACAAAGAAGCCAAAAACACCCAATGGAAAAAAGAAAGCCCCTGCAATAAATGGTGCGGGGAATATTGGAAAGCTACATAGATAAGAATGAAACTTGACTACAGTTTTTCCCACCTTCACAAAAATTAATTCAAAATGTATCAAATACCTAAATATAAGATCTGAAACAATAAATATCATAGAAGAAAACATAGATACTAAACTCACAGATCTTGGCCATAGAGAACAATTTATGAATTTGACCCCAGAGGGTAAGGAAGTAAAGGCAAAAATAAATGAATCGGACTATATCAAATTAAAGAGCTTCTGCACAGCAAAAGAAACTGACAACAAATCAAATAGGCAGCCAACTAACTGGGAGATGATACTTGCAAACAGTAACTACATTAAGTGGTTAATATTCAAAATACATAAAGAAATCACAAAACTGAGCAACAAAGAAGCAAACAATCCAATTAAAAAATGGGGAAAGGACATGAACAGACACTTCTCCTAAGAAGACATACAAATAGCTAACAGATAAAGATGTACGTGTTCATTAGCTATTCTAGAAATGCAAATCAAACCTACAATGAGATACCATGTCACACTTGTTAGATTGGCTATTATCAACATGACAAGTAATAACATATGTTGGAGAGGCTGTGGAGAAAAGGAAAACCTCATTCACTGCTGGTGGGAATGCAAAATAGTAAAACCATTATGGAAGAAAATATGGTGGTTCCTTAGAAAATTAAGAATAGAAGTACCATATGACCCAGCAATCCCTCTACTAGTTATCTACCTCCAAAACTCAAAAACATTGGTACGTAAAGACACATGTACCCCCGTGTTCATCACAGCATTATTTACAGTGGCCAAGACATGGAAGCTATCAAAGTGTCCCTTGATAGAGGACTGGATAAAGAAGAGGTGATACATATATACAACAGAATACTACTCAGCCATAAGAAATGATAAGATAGTGACATTTACAACAATATGGATGGACCTTGGGAACTTTATACTGAATGAAATAAGTATAACAAGAAAAAGCTAAGAACTGTGTGATTTCATACATAGGTGGCATACAAAACTGAGACTCATAGATAGTGCTAAGAGTGCAGTGTTTACCAAAGGGAGGGGATGGTTGGGGTGGGATGGGGTCATGGAGTGGGAGAGGGTTTGGGGGAAGGGTGTAAAGAGGGACAAGTATAAGGTGATGGAAAATGATTTGACTTTGGGTGATGGGTATACAACATAATCGACTGTTGAAATGATGTAGAGATGTTTACCTAAAATCTATATACTCTTGTTGATCAATGTTACCCTGTTAAACTTAATTTTCTAAATAAACATGAAAACAAAAAACAAAGAAACAAAAGAAGTCTACAGCAAACAAATATAAAATGTTAGAAGAATTCTCATTCATTAAAGCTAGTGACTGACAAAACAATAATATATGTGCTCTTGTTTATTGTTCAATCTGGAATGCATAGAGTTATGAATATCAATATATGAGATATTAATATTAAAGAAAGAATATTTGATGACATAATCTATAAATATTTTATTTACAATATTAACTATATTTAAAAATATACATATGTGATATATTCAAATCAATAAGAGACTTCAGAAAAATATAATATGGAGAATTATTATAGCAAAATCAAGAGTCTTGCCACCTAAAACAATAACTAGTTATTTCATGTAATAGAAAACATCCTATTTAAAATGGCAACAAAGTCCAAAAATTAACTAAAATTAATCTTTTAAGAAAAATGTACAAGATATTAATGGAGGCAAATATAAAAGTTTGTTGATAGATTTAGCTAAAATAATTCCCAAATAAATACAACATTAAAAGCTATTTATTAACAAGGAACAGAAAATTATAAAGATATAAATGCTCTTTAAATTATTTACAGATTTAATTCCTTATCTGTGGATGCCAGGATGACTGTCAAGTTCAGACTGTTCACTTCCTCTCTCCAAATCAACCCTCTATAACTATAGAAGGGGAGGGGGAGTCAGCGAAAAACTGAAAACATATGAAATTCCTGGGAGAGAAAAAAACTGTAGTGAGCTGGTACTTTGTGTTTGGGGTAAGGGCATGGAAAGAAACAGGATGTTGGGAGGGGCTGTAGGCTGTATAGATGTAATAGTAATAGGGTAGGAAGAAGGAAAAGTTTAAACTTCTGACCTTACTCCTTATGGAAATCTGAGGCAGGCCCTCAGAACACACATACCAGTAGCCCTAGGATACTATAGGCATACCTCGGAGATATTGCGAGTTTGGTTCTACATCACGTAATAAAGTGAATATTGCAATAAAGTGAAGTGTAATTTTTATTCCAATGGAGGGTCTCACCTTCAATTTGTAAAGAAAAAAATGTAACATCTGTGAAGCACAATAAAGTAAAACACAATAAAGCCAAATATATCTGTAGTAGGAGTATAGAAAAGATGGGATGATTGAGATGGAAGGGCCCCAAATTTAGTGTTAATAACTGCCTGAAACCATTTTAGTTACTATGCTAAAAAAAAAAAAAAAAAAAAAAAAAGAGTCAGACCAACTTTGAATGCTCCTGTTTCACAAACTGTCTTTTTGATGTGTGCATGATAAACTTTAGCTTATTACTATTTTGGTTATTCATTGGTTTTACTTCTGTTATTCCTGAACTTTTGATAAGTGAGTGAGGACTGGCTTTTAAAAAATATTTTAAATATTGTTTAGAGTGATCCACACATTGTAAGTGTAGATATTCTTTCAAGAAATTATACATACTTGGCAGAGATATAAAATACTTTTTACTAGGAATGAGGGTTAAGAAAACAAACACCAAAATGATAAACTTGACACAGCAGGACCTCCCCAAATACTGTTGGTCAGCCTCTGTGTAGAAAATAAATCTTTTATAACAAAATGTTTCCAAAGTCTGTTGGTTAATGAAGAGACATTACTGGAAGATACCCTTCCTCTCAGACCCTCCCCTGTAGTCATGGGCACTGCAGCTCCCCATCTAGCACCTAGTCTGGGACCTGGAATCATTTGCAAGGGTTGCAGCTTGGCAATGCTGAGCTGACAGGGAGGTCAGCAGATCACAGCCAGCCTTTATTCTAGAAACCAGGAGCTAAGATGGGGACCCACATGAATAGGAACTAAGGGGGTCCACCCTCCTCAGAGGTTCCAAGGAATTCTGCTCCACTCCTGCTAACAGCCCTGGGAGAATTTTGTGAAGCAATCATGCAGAAAGCCCACCTCATTTCTGCCTGGGTTGGGTGGTTTCAGAGCAATGAGGACATTGGCTGGGACCAGAGGGACTTAGATCAGCAGAAGGAAGAGTCCCAGGTCCTATCTGGTGTCAAGGTGAGAATCTTGAAGAAGCATTGAGGGGACATCCCAAACCGGATACAAAGGTGTTCCTGCTATACTCTGTCCCTACAAACAGCTGCTGGAGAATCCAACTTTCTCTCAAGGAAGCAGATATGAAGGCCTTAGGAAAGTGAAGCTTGGATAGAGGGGTGCGTCTTCAGATCACCAAAGAAATGATTTCCAGTAACTGCCAAGGGTCACAATAAGGACCCTGAGGGAGTACTGAAGAGACTGGGGGTTCGCTATAAGGAGCTGATCTCAGACAGGCAGATATCAGGAGGACCTGGCAGAGTCAAGGTGAGGACCTTGAGGGAGGACCAAGGGACCCTAGAACAGAGTCAGTCCTATGAGTAATAGGAGTAGAGGGATCACATGCACATACAGTGGCATCTCTTGACTTCTTTATCCAGGTTTTAGACAGACTCTGCGGGTTTTGTGTGAGGAGGGGACTCAGATCAGAAGAGGGCAAACCTGGAACTTGCTTGAGTCAAGGTTAGGGCCCTCTGTCCCAGAACAGAAAGAAACACTCAGAAGCCTACCCTTGCTGTCAGCCATGGGAGGCCCCATGGCAGATGACCACGTGTAGTGTATCCTGATATCCACAAGCTGGTCTTAGACTGGTGACATGGATTAATAGTAGGGCTTCTGATCTATACGGAGGGTAGAAGAGCTGCCCACAGTCAGAGTGAGGACACTGAGGAAGGACAGAAGGACCTTGGACCCTAGAACATAGTAATTACTGGGAACAGGCAGGGCGGGATGACCCCAAGTGGAGTCTCCTGACTTGCACATCAGGTCTGAGAGCTTCTCAGGGTTTGTTATGAAGAAGGGAACCTCGGATCAGCAGAGGGCGGGCCCAGGACGCTCCCAGTAGGTCCACTGGGCGGATGACCACAGGCGGTGTCTCCTGACTTCCACATTCCAGTCTGAGAGACTCTGGGGGTTTTCTATAAAGAGCGCGATTTCAAATCAGAAGAGGGCGGGCCCAAAATACGGCAGCCTCAAGGAGACGGCCCTGAGGGAGTAACCAGGGTTCCTTGGACCTATAACTGTCAGCCCTGGGAGTCAGTGCTGTGTCTCTTTCCTATCTCATCCAGATCTGAGACATTTTGGAGGTTTAATATAAGGAGCGAGGCTTCAGATAAGCAGAGGGCGGGCCCAGGCCCCAAAGGCGGCAGCATTCCCTGACTTCCGCATCCGGGTCTCAGAGACCCTGGCAGTTTGGTATAAGGAGCGAGGCCGCAGGTTGGCAGAGGGCTGACGCAGAATCCTCTCAGAGTCAATCGGGCAGGCGTCCTGGGCGGATGACGACAGGCGGCGTTTCCTGACTTCCACATTCCAGTCTGGTCTGAGAGACTCTGGGGGTTTTCTATAAAGAGCGGGATTTTATATCAGAAGAGGGCAGGCCCAAAATATGGCAGCCTCAAGGAGACGGCCCTGAAGGAGTAACCAGGGACCCTGGGAGCTAGAACAGAGTCAGCCCTGGGAGTCAGTGCTGTGTCTCTTTCCTATCTCATCCAGATCTGAGACATTTTGGAGGTTTAATATAAGGAGCCAGGCTTCAGCTAAGCAGAGGGCGGCCTCGGGCCTCACGGGCGGCGGCATTCCCTGACTTCCGCATCCGGGTTTCAGAGACTCTGGGGGTTTATAAGGAGCGAGACTGCAGGCTGGCAGAGGGCTGACCCAGAATCCTCCTGAGTCAATCCGGTAGGATGACCACAGGCGGCGTTTCCTGACTTCTGCATCCTGGTCTCAGAGACTGGGGATTTTCTATAAAGAGCGGGATTTCAAATCAAAACAGGGCGGGCCCAAAATATGGCAGCGTCAAGGAGACGGGCCTGAGGGAGTAACCAGGGTTCCTTGGACCTATAACTGTCAGCCCTGGGAGTCAGTGCTGTGTTTCTTTCCTATCTCATCCAGATCTGAGACATTTTTGAGATTTAATATAAGGAGCAAGGCTTCAGATAAGCAGAGGGCGGGCCCAGGCCCCAAAGGCGGCAGCATTCCCTGACTTCCGCATCCGGGTCTCAGAGACCCTGGCAGTTTGGTATAAGAAGCGAGGCCGCAGGTTGGGCCCAGAATCCTCTCAGAGTCAATCGGTCAGGCCTCTTGGGCGGATGACGACAGGCGGCGTTTCCTGACTTCCACATTCTGGTCTGAGAGACTCTGGGGGTTTTCTATAAAGAGCGGGATTTTATTATTTATTTATTTATTTATTTTTATTTTTTTTTTGTATTTTTCTGAAGCTGGAAACAGGGAGAGACAGTCAGACAGACTACCGCATGTGCTCGACCGGGATCAACCTGGCACGCCCACCAGGGGCGAGGCTCTGCCCCTCCGGGATGTCCCTCTGTCACGACCAGAGCCACTTTAGCGCCTGGGGCAGAGGCCAAGGAGCCATCCCCAGCGCCCGGGCCATCTTTGATCCAATGGAGCCTTTGGCTGTGGGAGGGGAAGAGAGAGACAAGAGAGGAAGGAGATGGGGAGGGGTGGAGAAGCAGATGGGCACTTCTCCTGTGTGCCCTGGCCGGAAATCAAACCCGGGACCCCTGCATGCCAGGCCGACGCTCTAGCACTGAGCCAAGCGGTCAGGGCCAGAGCAGGATTTTATATCGGAAGAGGGTGGGCCCAAAATATGGCAGCGTCAAGGAGAGGGCCCTGAGAGAATAACCAGGGACCCTGGGAGCTAGAACAGAGTCAGTCCTGGGAGTCAGTGCTGTGTCTCTTTCCTATCTCATCCAGATCTGAGACATTTTGGAGGTTTAATATAAGGAGCGAGGCTTCAGCTAAGCAGAGGGCGGCCTCGGGCCTCACGGGCGGCGGCATTCCCTGACTTCCGCATCCGGGTCTCAGAGACTCTGGCAGTTTGGTATAAGGAGCGAGGCCGCAGGTTGGCAGAAGGTGGGCCCAGAATCCTCTCAGAGTCAATCGGGCAGGCCTCCTGGGCGGACGACCACAGGCAGCGTTTCCTGACTTCCACATTCTGGTCTGAGAGACTCTGGGGGTTTTCTATAAAGAGCAGGATTTTATTTTTTATTTATTTTTTCTTTTTTTTTCTTTTTTGTATTTTTTTCTGAAGCTGGAAACGGGGAGAGACAGTCAGACAGACTCCCGCATGTGCCCGACCTGGATCCACCTGGCACGCCCACCAGGGGCGACGCTCTGCCCACCAGGGGGCGATGCTCTGCCCCTCCGGGGCGTCGCTCTGCCGCGACCAGAGCCACTCTAGCGCCTGGGGCAGAGGCCAAGGAGCCATCCCCAGCGCCCGGGCCATCTTTGCTCCATTGGAGCCTTGGCTGTGGGAGGGGAAGAGAGAGACAGAGAGGGAGGAGGGGGGGTGGGGTGGAGAAGCAAATGGGCGCCTCTCCTATGTGCCCTGGCCGGGAATCAAACCCGGGTCCCCCGCACGCCAGGCCGACGCTCTACCGCTGAGCCAACCGGCCAGGGCCTCTGGGGGTTTTCTATAAAGAGCAGGATTTTATATCGGAAGAGGGCGGACCCAAAATATGGCAGCTGGCAGCGTCAAGGAGAGGGCCCTGAGGGAGTAATCAGGGACCCTGGGAGCTAGAACAGAGTCAGCCCTGGGAGTCAGTGCTGTGTCTCTTTCCTATCTCATCCAGATCTGAGACATTTTGGAGGTTTAATATAAGGAGCCAGGCTTCAGCTAAGCAGAGGGCGGCATCAGGCCTCACGGGGGCGGCATTCCCTGACTTCCGCATCCGGGTCTCAGAGACTGGGGGGGGGGGGTTGTTATAAAGAGCGGGACTTCATATCAGAAGAGGGCGGGCCCAAAATATGGCAAGGTCAAGTAGGAGGCCCTGAGGGAGTAATCAGGGATCCTTGGACCTAGAACATAGTCAGCCCTGGGAGTCAATGCTGTGTTTCTTTCCTATCGCATCCAGATCTGGACATTTTGGAGGTTTAATATAAGGAGCGAGGCTTCAGATAAGCAGAGGGCGGCCTCAGGCCTCTTGGGCGGCGGCATTCCCTGACTTCAGCCTCGAGGTCTCAGAGACTCTGGGGGTTTGATATAAGAAACAAGACTTCAGATCTGCAGAGTGTCGGCATAGCACCTTCTAAATTAAGGTAGGACCCTAAGGGATGACTTAGGGGACGCTAGACCCTACAACAGTGGAGACCCTACAGAAATCCGCACCTCTTCTCAGCCCTGGGATTAGCGGAATAGCTTTTCTTTTGAGACTACCACTCTATTTGCTCTAGAGAATCTGCCAGAGGTGGGGCCTTACACCAAGCGTATGGCATATGGCCATCAGAGGGAGGGCACTGAGGCACTACAAGGAATCAAGCTGTTTTGAATCTGAGGAAGGAATTAGGGGGAATTCTACTCCAGAACAAGTTTGGGTCTCACAGAAATCCACCCCACTGCCACTTTCATTTCTAAGAGACACCGGGCAGGGTTTTCGACTGAGAGTTCCCTCCTTTTTTCTGAGGTGATGAGCCTCAGGTAGTTGACAGATTTAGATTAAGGGGGCTACATTCATGTCACCAAGGGGAGGAGTTTCAAGCCCTGAGTTCTTTAAAGGTGAGGACTCTGAGGGAAGACAAAGGTAACCCTGATACCCAGAGCATAGGGAGCCTAACTGCTCCCTTGCTCCCAAGTCTTGCTCCTTTCCTCCCAAAACTCAGGATGACTGAGGAGAAACCTCACATCAGAATATATGGAATCCCAGCCCCATTTTGCCACTTTTGTCTGCCATGAGAGGCAGTACATGGTGGCTATCTGTGGTGTCTCTCATGTCCTGCTTCGTGTTTTATGAAGGTGAGAGTTTAGTCTCAATGAAAGTGGCCTGAGGTCCACACAGGGAGTTATCCCAGACCTGGTAAGACATCAAGGTTAAGAATGAGAGGACTCCCCATTCCAGGACAGACATACCTTGCACAGTTCGTCCATGTCATGCTGTCCCCCGTGGGAAATTGTGGGCAAATGTGACCAGACGTGGGGCCCCCTCACATTCTTCTGTTCAGTCTCAAGCGTGTGTAGCATCGTTCTGAGAGTTTTGCCTTAGGCAGACAGAGGGGGTGTCACAGGCCCTGCCAGGGGAAAGGTGAGGACCTTGAGTGAGCACAGAGGGGACCATCTACCGCAGAACAGTGGTGACCTCACAGAGTCTGGACTCTCTCTTGACAGCTCTGGAGGTCCATAGCTGTGCTTGCCCTCTGAATGCTGAGGTGCTCCCTTGTTTCCTGTTATAGGAGCTCCAGGAACCAGGAGGTAAAGGCCTTGGTCTGAGGCACGCAAACACACGTCACAGAGCAGAGGAGGTCCAGGAAGTGCCAGCAGTCAAGGTGAGGTTCCTGCCCTGAATGTGTCCCCAGGGTCTCCCCCACACCAGAGTAGAGGAGACCCTACAGCACCTGACCCCACCACACTGTCGTCAGGTCTTGCTGACTGTATCTTGAGGAACCATATGACTTCCTCCTTCAGGATTGTAAGGGACAGGCCTCCTGGCTCCCGGGTGGAGTGATCCCAATGGGGCTTGTGAACACCCCTAAAGGGAAGACCTGCAGGTCACCTTTTTCAGAACTGCCAAGGGTGTGCTTCTCAGCTAAGGCCACTTACACTTCCTCTCTCTCTCAGGTCTGTGGAGCCCCATTACTCATCTCCTACCCACACTCCCGTGGCTGCTTGAAAAGTTGTCATGCCTCGAGCTCCAAAGCGTCGACGTGTATCTGATAGCGATGCACAGCGCCTTGTGGATGCACAGGGGGATACTTCCTCAACCTCCTCTACCTGCTCCTCCTCCCTTCCTTCCTCTTTCTCATACTCCTCCTCTTCCTCTTGCTGTCTTCTGATTTCAAGTAACTCAAGCACCTCAGAGGAAAGTCGTTCTTCTAGTGGGACAGATAATCTTTCCCAGAGCCCTCTAACTGTGGGCCTCTCCCCTACTGCCCATGTCACTCCATTAAGCCAATCCAGCAGCCAAGAAGAAGCGGGCCCAAGCACCATGCAGTCTCTGCCAGACACAGAGTTTGTGGCCAGATATGTGATTGATAACCTTGTATCTAATTTGGTGGGGTTTCTGCTCCTGAAATATCGCAAAAAGGAGCTGACCACAAAGGCAGAAATGCTGAGTAGTATCACCAAAGAGTACCAAAACCACTTTGCTATAATCTTTAGGGAAGCCTTGGAGTGCGCGCAGCTGGTTTATGGCATTGACATGAAGGAAGTGGATCCCACCAGCCAGTCCTATGTCCTAGTCACAAACCTGGGCCTCACCTATGATGGGTTAGTGGTGGGCAATGAGCACAGTATGCCCAAGACTGGCCTTCTGATACTCGTCCTTAGTATGATCTTCATGGAGGGTAATTGTGTTTCTGAAGATAAGATATGGGAAGCACTGAGTGTCATGGGGGTGTATCCTGGGCAAGATCATTGTATATATGGGGAACCCTGGGAACTTATCACTAAAAATTGGGTGCAGGAACAGTATCTTGAGTGCCGGCGGGTTCCGAACAGCCAGCCTACATGCTACGAGTTCCTGTGGGGTCCCAGGGCACATGCTGAAACGAGCAAGATGGAAGTCCTGAAGTTTTTGGCCCAAATCGATGGGAGTGACCCCAGATCCTTCCCAGGGTTGTATGAGGAGGCTTTGAAAGATGAGGAACAGAAATCCCAGGCCAGAATTGGCACCACAGATGATACTGTGATGGCCAGTACCTCTTCCTGCCCTGAGTGAAGTCCAAGGTAGATTCTTTATTTGCCTTTTAAGAGAGAAGTCAACGATCTAAGTAGTGGAGGGCCAAACTGGAGTTGAAGGAATCATAGTAAATAACATCTTTTTGTTTTTGTTCCATTGGGGTGACTTAGAAATGTATCTTTTTTTTTAATTTTTTTGGTATTTTAAAATGTTACTTTAAGTAGAATGTTTATCAGCTTCAGAATCTAAGTTTACAAATGACATAGGTCACACATTTATTGCTATTATCAATGTTAAACAAATAGGGAATTCTTATATTTTATCTGTAGTTTGTAATGAGAATGTTTATCAGCTTTAGAATCTAAGTTTACAAATGACAATAGGTCACATTTATTGCTATTATCAATGTTAAGAGAAAAACTTTTGCTATTTTGTAAAACAAATAGGGAATTCTTATATTTTATCTGTAGTTTGTAATGAGAATGTTTATCAGCTTCAGAATATAAGTTTACAAATGACATAGGTCACATATTTATTGCTATTATCAATGTTAAGAGACTTTTGCTATTTTGTAAAACACATAGGTATTCTTGTATTTTATCTGTAGTCTGTAATGAGATAACATGGCATTATAATAAGAATTCTTTTTGAAATGTAAAAGAACTTAGCAGCAAAATAGAGAAAAACAAAATAGCTAAATTTTGAATTTTTGCATCATTTTTAGTCTGTCATTCTGTAAAATTAAAAAATATATACCTGGATTTTCTTACCTTCTTCAAAAATATAGAAAAATAAATAGTAATAAATAAAATCTCTTCTCACTGGCTCATTTTTATCCTAAGCACTCACTGAAACTCGACTGTTCGGAAGATCCTATGTTAGCAGTGGGGACACTAGTATAAGCAGGACAGACCCACCCACAGAATTATGGTATAGGAGCCAGCCACAGTCATATAAGGAAGGTGGTGAGGTGTCCCCTAAGTCCTCTAGAACAAGTAAAAAAAGGACAGAGGCACTGGAGCTGCAGGAAAGAGCACTCAATTGAAAATGGCCTGAGCCAAGGCAGTTTGGAGCTTTGGAAAACTGTGATTCCCTCTGTGGGGGTTAATTATAATAAAGCTGAGTGGTGGCAGTGGCTTGACTATTGGATGTTGTGCAAAACATATGGCCTGGGATAGCCAGAGATGACTCCATTAGAAGTCATTTTAATTAGATTACCTTTAATGTAATTTGGACAATTTTAAGTAATGTATAGATTTTTGTTGGGAGTAAATGAAAAATAAAAAAAGATTGGATGGAAGAGCAGCTGTGAAGAAGGGACAGACTTGGTCTTTGATTCAAATTTTAGGAGCTTTGACTAGTATCCAACTGGGGAAGACTTCCCCACACCCAAATTTAGAAATTTATCCTCTAAGAAGGAAGGAAAATATACTGAGTTTTATTAACAAAGCAGAATCTTTGACTGGTTTAGTATTCCGTGTCCTATTAAGCTGAATATTCTCTGAGATGTACTAGATAACAAGAACAAAACACTTCTAGAATAGAAGAGAGTAGGGCTTGGAGATAATACTAGAAATAACAGGCATTTATCAAAGTTCCACTGTACACCAGACACTGGATGAGGTGTTTTACATATATACTCTACATCCTGCAGTCCTACAATACAGGGCATACCAAACTCACTCACTTCACAGGTAAAGAACCTGGGGCACATAGAGCCTGGTAATTTTCCCAGGATCACATGGCTAGTAAGTGTCAAGTGGAGATTAGATCCCTGGTCTGAATTCATGTAAAGTCCAAGCTATTTCCAGACTGTGCCTGACCTTCTCACTCATAAATAATTTTCCTTCTCAGTACTTCATGATGTTTCTCTGGCAAAAAGAGGCACCCTGTGGCTAAAAACAGGCCTAAGGAAGAAAAGTGACAATGTGAATCAAACACATATGGGGACTGTATGTGGGCTTTCTTTACTTAAGGGCCCCCTGCCCAAGTCCCAGGATTCCTTGAAAGCTGAGGTGCCGGCATTTTTGTCCAGTCTGAGCACTTTCCCACATGACAACACCCTTCCCCTTTTCTTCCCTTGTTCTTCCTCTTTGTTCCCTGTCCAAATCTGGAACCTAACTTGCTGACCAGCTTGTCACTGTTACTTCCTCTGAAGGCCGTGCCCACTCACACTGGAACCATACCCAAATCTCCTGCCCCCTCCTTAACAGAAAGCATTTCTACTCCCTGCTAAAGTCTTACTATCATCCATCACTTACCCTAGAACACCTCTCATGGAAAATGTCCCTTTGAATTTGAACAGTGACCTATAGATACTTGGCCAACCTGCTGGATGTTTACAACACATTCTTAAAACATTTTCCAAATGAACTGGTAAGTAAAATCTGATTTGACCCATAATCTACCAATTTTGGGGTGTAAACCTGAAGTTAGTTTTTGAAAATACCTGATATTTATAGCAGCATTTTAAAATTTTACTTAGAAAATTAAATTTAACAGGGTGACATTGATCAATAAGAGTACATAGGTTTCAGGTAAATGTTTCTATAGCATTTCAACTGTTGTTTATGTTTTATATCCATCACCTAATGTCAAATAATTTTTTGTCATGGTATATTTGTCCCTTTTTATACCCCCCTTCTTTCCAAATTCCTCTTCCCCTGGTAACCACTTCACTTTTATCTATGTCCATGAGTCTCAGTTTTATATCCTACCTATGTGTGAAATCATACAGTGCTTAACTTTTTCTGATTAACTTATTTCACTCAGTATAATGCTCTCAAGGTCCATCCATGTTGTCAAAAATGGCACTATGTCACCATTTCCTATGTGGTACATATATACTATTCCATTATTTAATCTTCTGTTAAGGGAGACTTTGATTATTTCCATGTCTTGGCCACTGTGAATAATACTGTGATGATCATGGGGCTGCATGTGTCTTTATGTACCAATGTTTTATACCAAGTAGAGGGATTGCTGGGTCATATGGTAGTTCTATTCTTAATTTGTTGAGGAACCACCATATTTTCTTCCATAATGATTGTACTACTTTACATTCCCACCAGCAGTGAATGAGGGTTCCTTTTTCTCCACAGCCTCTCCAACACTTGTTATTACCTGTCTTGTCGATAACGGGCAGTCTAACAGGTGTGACATGGTATCTCATTGTAGTTTTGATTTGCATTTCTCTAATAGCTAGTGAAGATGAGTATCTTTTCATATATCTGTTGGCCATTTGTATGTCCTCTGGGAGAAATGTCTGTTCAGGTCCTCTCTCCATTTTTTAATTGAATTGTTTTAATGAGGTGTCTTATTTGAAACTGGCCACTGAACACATAACACAGATGAATTAGCTTATCTAGGTGGTCAAATCCCAAGGCCTCCCTCATAAGTGGTAGATAAGAAAAAACCATGGCAATCACTGTGGAACAAATATCTAAATGCCTCAAAACTTGGAGGCCTCTAACAGGTGAAAAATGGTTTCTTGATAAGCATGCTCACCCTAGTTAAAAAAAGACAAAAAAAAAAAAGATCTATTTTTCCACTGTTTTTTGTCTACGTATCTGTCCCACAAGAAAAGGATCCTTTTCAGTGTGCCTGATAACACCCATAAAGTTGTTCAGGTATGTTCAGTCATGTAGACGGTAACAGAGTCTTAGAAGAATTTGGACATGCAACAAAAGGAAGGACAAAATGCTTACCCAATTGAGCTTATACCAGTTACCTCAAAGGGAAGTGTAGAAAAGTGTTTTTTTGTTTGTTTGTTTTTGTTTTTGTTTTTTTTACAGAGACAGAGAGAGAGTCAGAGAGAGGGATAGATAGGAACAGACAGACAGGAATGAAGAGAGAAGAGAAGCATCAATCATCAGTTTTTTGTTGCAACACCTTAGTTGTTCATTGATTGCTTTCTCATATGTGCCTTGACCGTGGGTCTTCAGCAGACCGAGTAACCCCTTGCTCAAGCCAGTGACCTTGGGTCCAAGCTGGTGAGCTTTCCTCAAACCAGATGAGCCCTCGCTCAAGCTGGCAACCTCGGGGTCTCGTACCTGGGTCCTCCACATCCCAGTCTGATGCTCTGTCCACTGCGCCACCGCCTGATCAGGCTAGAAAAGTGTTATTGAATGATGATGGCAGACCCTTTCGGTTAATATTTACAGGACACTGTAATATTTACAAGTGATTCTGTATTTGAAATCACCTGTCACATAGCAGTCATCTGAAAAAGTTGGAGAATTTAAGGCAAATTTGACCTTCTTAAGAATTCCTACATGAAATAAAGGTTAATATCATAACAAATTATAATTGTTTTATAATTAGTTGCAAAAGGTAAGACTTCCTTCCTTTTTATATCCACATAGTATTCCCGTCTTCTTCGCATGGATATTCCTGACCTATCTGGGCTGTTGGTCCCCAGTCAGCAGCCCTAATCATTCACATAGTCCCAACCTCTATGTGGGGTTGCTCTGCACACTGGGGAAAATCCCCAGCCTCTAGCAGGCATCATGACAGTTCAGAGCCTAATATGTAACAGTATAATATGGGAGAGATTATAGGATCTCATCCATATCTTGTCTTCCTCTCCTTTGTGGGCATGTAGAAAAACTACATTGCCAGTCCACTTTCAATTAGGAACGGTCATGTGATACCTATTGTCACTGAGCTATGAGCAGAAGCATTTTCACATCCAGGCATTTGGGAGCCAGTGTGACAGTTCCATCCTTCAAGTTTCCTTCAACAGCAAACACAGAATCCCTATGTTAAGATGGTGGAACTACAACCTTGAGGTATCCCAGATCCCTGAGTTACCAGATAGAAAAAATCTCCTGCCTAACTCAATGCAAATTTGCATGCACAATTTAAAAACAACAAAAAACTTAAGCCATTTAAATTTCAGTTTTTGTCTGTTACTTCAACTGGCTAATTCACAACTTTATCTGCTGTTGTTGTATTTAAATAATTTCATTACAAAGGTAATAGTGCATAAATGCATATATTCTATTGGGAAAAACTTGTAAACATAGATAATTTTCTCATTTATAAAGTTTCTCCAAAATTCATCCTTCTACTAAGAGGTAACCATAGCTAACATATTAACATGGTTATTAGGTTAAAGAAAAACGAGTGTGAATATTTTAAATTTTTATCAATATTGCTAAAATGTCCAAAAATTTTCATATGCACAATTATTGTATGTGAATACCATTCACTCTCAAAGATGTTTCATTATTCTTTTAAGTTTGGGTTGAAATTATGTGTAAAAATACTGTCTCACTGTTGTTTTAATTTATATCTCCCGATTTTCTAATTGCATTAAACAGAACATCATTCCTCACCTATATAAAGCAGGATTTATGCAGTGGTGGGCTGAGTAACAGGCTTCCTCTAGGCATGAGTTAAAATTTTGAAATTCTGAAATGTTTACAAGACATTTCCCTTTTACTTTGAGAAGCAAGGATTCAGTCAAGAGACAGGGAAGGTAACTAGATAGAACACCCTCAGCCATAAGGGGCATTGAAAGATTGAGGGGAAAACGACTGACAGAGTCCATGAGTGAGATCACAAGCAACACCAAGTTCAGAGAGCCCGAGGCATAATGGCAGCCAGGGCTCTGAGTCAAGAGTTCAGTTTAGGCCTGACCTGTGGTGGCGTAGTGGATAAAGCGTCGACCTGGAAATGCTGAGGTCGCCGGTTCGAAACCCTGGGCTTGCCTGGTCAAGGCACATATGGGAGTTGATACTTCCAGGTCCTCCCCTGTCTCTCTCTCCTCTCTGTCTCTCTCTCTCCTCTCTCAAATGAATAAATAAATAAAAAATTTTTAAGAAAGAGTTCAGTTTAGGGGGAAAGAACCCAAAGAAGAGAAGGTGGGGAGGGGAAAGATACAGAATAAGGAAAAGGAATATGCTGGGGAAATCTCTGATCATTCTCACCAACTGGAAGTTGCAGAGTCTGTCTGATGAATGGTTCAGTGGCATGCCAGATACCCTTCCCTAACCTTAGAGTCCCGCTACCTCTATCAGTAAGAGTAAAGTTGGCTCCCTGCATCACTCAGATAAGTTACATCTCTTGACTCCTCTACTGGTATGCCAGGGCTGGAAGCTGTCTTTATGCCTATTAGAGGCTGGGGGTTTTCCCCAGTGTGCAGAGGAACCTCACATAGAAGTTGGGACTATGTGAATGATTGGTGCTGGTCACTAGGGTCCAACAGCCCAGATAGGTCAGGAATATCCATGAGAAGAAGACAGGAATACTATGTGGATGTAAAAAGGAAGGAAATCTTACCTTTTGCAACAGCATGAATAGATTTGGAGAGTATTATATAAAGTGAAATAAGCTAGGCAGAGAAAGACAAATACCATATGATCTGACTTATATGTTGTAAAGCCAGTAGCCGTGGCCACCATCACAGCCACCTGGCCCATGCAGGTTCGCATTAGATTCAGACAGACAGTATTGAAACAATGGAGCCAAAAACTGGTGGGCTATCACCTTTAATCCTAGCTTGCATCCAGTGGGCAAGAAATATACACAGTGAGAAAACACTTCCCTTTCCATTCAGAGCTCCCAAAGCCACTGACTTATCCGAGTTTCCTAGAAGCAAAGGTTTCTACCTCACCAGCCTTATTTACCTCTGTTTCCCTTTTCCTCTCTGCACAAATTCTGCACTAACTGGCTTCTCCCTCAGCACTCCACCATCTTGGCTGCTTCTCCTGGCCTCCTCCATGTGGCCTTTCTCTGCTATCCTTTTTCTGCTCTCTCCTCTAATGCTAATCTCAGGAACCGAGAGAGAGCAAGCTCCCGGTCCGCCCCACTTTATAGTGTAGAAATCAAAACCTTTAATCCAATATACAAACAGGGAAGTCTCTGATACAAAGTCACTTATCTGAGGCATAATGGGATTCCTCATGAGAGTGCACTACCCACATCAAAACAGTGGGAAAGGCTTAGTCCCAAAACCAAGCCCCAGGCTACAAGGATCCTGCCTGCCCACAGCCCACCCCCAACACACATTAATATAGTCACGCCCATCCCAAGCAAGAAGGGCAACCAATATCATCACCTGGGCAACAGGCTTACATGTGGGCAGTGCCATCTTTAACAAAATGAACATAATATATTTTTTCTGCCCAACAATCCACCCCTATGCTGACTTCACTACCCACAATCTACACCACCGGCATCCCTGTGCAAGGAAATTAGGCACATTACACAAATTACAAATACATAACAAATCATACAATTTCAACAATTACAAAGGTAGATTTCACCAGTCTCTGAGCACTTTGCCAAAAGTACAAAATGTCTTCTGTCTTCTTTCTAGCCATGGGAAAATCTTCCTGGGGTGGGGGAAGGGCCTCTAGTAAAGCCCCCCCCCCAACCCCATCAGGGTATTTCACATTGTCCAAAATTCATAAGTCCATTCAACACAGGAACCAGTGCCCACTCCAGTCGTAGTCCAGGAAATCAGTCCACACACATGGGGCCTTAGCCACTCCCCTCATCCCTATCATCCTGGTAGGTCTTACACTGTCTCAAAGAGGAGCACATGCAAATGGCAGTCAGCATTTCCATCTCTGCTCTGGAGAGCATAGTAGCATTCAACCCTATGTCCCAAAATCACAGACCTACCAGGAGCATAGCAGGTACTCCTTCCAGCTGGGCTCTCCTCTTCTGGAGACTGCAGATTGCAACTCCAGCCCGATTCTCCTCATCCTCCAAAGGGGCACTGAAAACACCAGCTCCTGCTGCCAGACTTGAGCCCCGGGGCCGCTGCCACTTTCTGCTCTGCTGGGCCCCAGCCCCAGCCTTAGCCTCCTGCTGCTGCTGGTTCTCCACAACATCCAGGGTAGTCTGCAACTCACGAACCTGTGATTCCTTCTCCAGAAGTTGCTCCATTTCCAGTTAAATCTTGCAAACCTGGTTGCCTCCGCCTCCAGCGCTTCCTCCAGCTCCAGAGTCAGCATCTGTTTCTCCCACATTTTCTCTAGCTCCTTCCACTGCTCAGTTTGCAGGTCCTGTGCAGCCTCTTCCACAGAACTCTCAATTTCCTCACGCATGGCTGTAAAAGTCAGCCAGCCTATGTTCCCCAAAAGGACAGACATGGCAACTAGAACAGCAGCCAGTCCTCTACTCCACTGCTCAAAGGTGGTGGTGGCTCCATACCGAATTCTGAATCCTGCCACAGACTACGCCAAATGTAAAGCCAGTAGCCGTGGCCACCATCACAGCTGCTTGGCCCATGCAAGTTTGCATTAGATTCAGACATACGGTAATGAAACAATGGAGCCAATAACTGGTGGACCATTAGCTTTAATCCTAGCTTGCACCCGGCGGGCAAGAAATACACACAGTGGGAAAACACTTCCCTTTCCATTCAGAGTTCTCAAAGCCACTGACTTATCTGAGTTTCCTAGAATCAAAGGTTTCAAACCTCACCAGTCTCACAGTCTCATTCACCTCTGTTCTCTATCTCCTTCTTTCTGCACTAACTGGCTTCTCCCTCAGCACTCCACCATCTTGGCTGCTTCTCCTGGCCTCCTCCATGTGGCCTCCTTTTTCTGCTCTCTCTTCTAATGCTAATCTCAGGAAACAAAGAGAGCAAGCTCCCAGTCTGCCCCACTTTATAATGTAGAAATCAAAACCTTTAATCTAATATACAAACAAGGAAGTCTCTGATAAAAAGTCATTTATCTCAGGCATAATGGGATTCCTCATGAGAGTGCACCACCCACAACAAAAAGGGTGGGAAAGGCTTAGTTCTAAAACAAAGCCCAGCCCTACCCCAACACACACTAATATAATCACGCCCATCCCAAGCAAGAAAGGCAACCAATACCATCACCTGGGTGATGGGCTTCCACGTGGGCAGCGCCATCTGTAACAAAGTGAGCATAATATATTTTATCTGCCCAACATATGTCAAATATAGTGCACAAAACCAACTAATGAACAAAATAGAAACCAAGGCATAGGCACATGGAACAGATTGACAGCTGTCAGAAGGGAGGGGTGTAGGGAGACTGGATTTAAAAAAAAAGTGAAGAAATTAACCAAAAAACCCATATATACATAACATATAGACACAGACAATAGTGTGGTGATAGCCAGAGGGAAAGGGGGTTAGGGTTGATGGAAGTATGCAAAGAGGGGGGAATAAGGACAGAAGAGACTTTGTTTGGGACAATGGGCACAATATGCAGTGTGCAAAAGATGTTTCATTGAGTTTTACACTTGAAACCTGTGTGTTTTTATGAACCAATGTCAACCAAATAAAATCAGTTAAAAATAAATATATCAAACTGTAGAGCCAGCAGGCAGGGCCAGGGCCACTATCACAGCAGCCTGGCTCATGCAGGTTCGCATTGGATTCGGACAGTCGGTAAAGAAACAAAGGAGCCAAAAGCAGATGGGCTGTCATCTTTAATTCTAGCTTGCACCCGGCGGGCAAGTAAAAATACACACTGGGCTCCAAAACCCAGTCACATTCAGTGCTCACAAAGCCACTGACTTATCCGAGTTTCCTAGAATCAAAGGTTTCTAGCTCACCAGACTTATTCACCTCTGTTCCCCATCTCCTTCCTTATCCCAAATACAAACTCTACACAAACTGGCATCTCACTCAGCACTCCACCATCTTGGCTGCTTCTCCTGGCCTCCTCCACGTGGCCTTTCTCTGCTCTCCTCTGCTCTCTCTTCTAATGATAATCTCAGGAACCAAGAGCACAAGCTCCCGCTCTGTCCCCATTTTATAGTGTAGATTCAAACCCTTAATCCAATATACAAAACAGGGAAGTCTCTAATACAAAGTCACTTCTCTGAGGCATGATTGGATTGTTCCACCCCACATCAAACAGGGTGGGAAAGGCTTAATCCCAAAACCAAGCCCCAGGTTACAAGGATTCTGCCTGCCTTTAGCCCACCCCAACACACATTAATATCACCTGGGCGACGGCCTCACGTGGGCAGCACCATCTTTAACAAAGTGAGCATAATACATTTTATCTGCCCAACAATCCACCCCTATGCTCACTTTACTACCCACAATTTACATCACCAGCATCCCTGTGCAAGGATATTAGGCACATTACACAGATTACAACAGCAAAAATCATACAGTTTCAACAATTACAAAGGTACATTTCACCAGTCTCTCAGCATTTAGCGCAAAATGTCCTCGGCCTACGGGAAAAGCTTCCCGGGGCAGGGGAGTGCTTCCAGCAAAGCCACCCCCCACCCCCATCAGGGTATTTCACATTGTCCAAAATCCGTAATCCGTAAGTCCATCCAACAAAGGAGCTAATGCCCACTCTGGTCGTAGTCCAGGAAATCAGTCCACGCACATGGGGCATCAGCCACCCCCCTCATCCCTGCCATCCTCGCAGGCCTTACGCTGTCCCAAAGAGAAGCACGTGGCAATGGCAGTCAGCATTTCCATCTTGGCTCTGGAGAGCATGATAGCGTCCATCCTATGTCCCCAAAATCGCAGACCTACCAGGGCTGTAGTAGGTGCTCCTTCCAGCTGGGCTCTCATCTTCTGGAGACTGCAGATTGCAACTCCAGCCCGATTCTCCTCATCCTCCAAAGAGGAACTGGAAAGACCAGCTCCCACTGCCGGTCTCGAGCCCCGGGCTGCCGCAACCTTCTGCTCTGCAGATCTTGCAGCTCCGGGCCCGGCCTCAGCTTCAGCCTCAGCCCCGGCCTCAGCCTCAGCCTCAGCCCTGGCCTCCCGCCGCTGCTGGCTCTCCGCAACATCCAGGGCAATCTGCAACTCACGAACCTCTGAATCCTCCTCCAGCGTTTGCTCCATTTCCAGGCGAATCTCAAACACCTGGTTGGCTTCCTCCTCCAGCATTTCTTCCAGCTCCAGGGTCAGCATCGGTTTCTCCTGCGTTTGCTCCATCTTCTTCCACTGCTCGGTTTGCAGGTCCCGGGCAGCCTCTTCCACAGAGCTCTCAGTTTCCTCACACATGGCTGTAAAAGTCAGCCAGCCTACAGTCCCCAAAATGACAGCCATGGGGAACCATAACACCAGCCAGTCCTCTATTCCACCACTCAAAGGTGGTAGTGGCTCCTTGCCGATCTGTATCGAATCCTGCCACAGACTACGCCAAATGTAAAGCCAGGAGCCGCGGCCAGGGTCACTATCACAGCAGCCTGGCCCATGCAGGTTCGCATTGGATTCGGACAGTCGGTAAAGAAACAAAGGAGCCAAAAGCAGATGGGCTGTCATCTTTAATTCTAGCTTGCACCCGGCGGGCAAGTAAAAATACACACTGGGCTCCAAAACCCAGTCACATTCAGTGCTCACAAAGCCACTGACTTATCCGAGTTTCCTAGAATCAAAGGTTTCTAGCTCACCAGACTTATTCACCTCTGTTCCCCATCTCCTTCCTTATCCCAAATACAAACTCTACATAAACTGGCATCTCACTCAGCACTCCACCATCTTGGCTGCTTCTCCTGGCCTCCTCCACGTGGCCTTTCTCTGCTCTCCTCTGCTCTCTCTTCTAATGATAATCTCAGGAACCAAGAGCACAAGCTCCCGCTCTGTAAAGCCAGTAATCAGGGCCAGGGCCACTATCACAGCAGCCCGGCCCTTGCAGGTTCGCATTGGATTCGGACAGTCGGTGAAGAAACAGCGGAGCCAAAAACTGATGGGCCATAGCCTTTAATTCTAGCTCGCACCCGGCGGGCAAGTAAAAATACACACTGGGCTCCAAAACCCAGTCACACTCAGTGCTCACAAAGCCACTGACTTATCCGAGTTTCCTAGAATCAAAGGTTTCTAGCTCACCAGCCTTCTTCTCCTCAGTTCCACATCTCCTTCCTTATCCCAGATACAAACTCTACACAAACTGGCATCTCACTCAGCACTCCGCCATCTTGGCTGCTTCTCCTGGCCTCCTCCACGTGGCCTCCTTTAGCTGCTGGCTCTACTCTCTCCGCTCTCTCATGCTAACCTCAGGAACCAAGAGCCCAAACTCTCGTTCCGTCCCCATTTTATAGTGTAGAAATCCAAACCCTTAATCCAATATACATAACAGGGAAGTCTCTAATACAAAGTCACTTCTATGAGGCATGATAGGATTGTACCACCCTACAGCAAAAAGGGTGGGAAAGGCTTAATCCCAAAACCAAGCCCCAGGTTACAATGATCTCCAACACACATTACTATCACCTGGGCGATGGCCTCTTTAGTAAAGTGAGCATAATACATTTTATCTGCCCAACAATCCACCCCTATGCTCACTTTACTACCCACAATTTACATCACCAGCATTCCTGTGCAAGGAAATTAGAACATTACACAGATTACAACAGCAAAAATCATACAGTTTCAACAATTTCAAAGGTACATTTCACCAGTCTCTGAGCACTTAGCCCAAAGCGCAAAATGTCCTCGGTCTTCTTTCTAGCCACGGGAAAAGCTTCCCGGGGTAGGGGAGTGCTTCCAGCAAAGCCACCCCCCACCCCCATCAGGGTATTTCACATTGTCCAAAATCCGTAATCCGTAAATCCATCCAACAAAGGAGCCAATGCCTACTCCGGTCGTAGTCCAGGAAATCAGTCCACACACATGAGGCTTCAGCCACCCCCCTCATTCCTGCCGTCCTGGCAGGTCTTCCACTGTCCCAAAGAGGGGCACATGACAATGGCAGTCAGCATTTCCATTTCGGCTCTGGAGAGCATGATAGCGTCCATCCTATGTCCCCAAAATCGCAGACCTACCAGGGCTGTAGTAGGTGCTCCTTCCAGCTGGGCTTCCATCTTCTGGAGACTGCAGATCACAACTCCAGTCCGATTCTCCTCATCCTCCAAAGAGGAACTGAAAACACCAGCTCCCGCTGCCGGTCTCAAGCCCCGGGCTGCCGCAGCCTTCTGCTCCGCAGACCTTGCAGCTCCGGGCCGGGCCTCAGCTTCAGCCTCAGCCTCAGCCCTGGCCTCCTGCTGCTGCTGGCTCTCCGCAACATCCAGGGCAAGCTGCAACTCACGAAGCTCTGAATCCTCCTCCAGCGTTTGCTCCATTTCCAGGCGAATCTCGAACACCTGGTTGGCCTCCTCCTCCAGCATTTCCTCCAGCTCCAGGGTCAGCATCGGTTTCTCCTGCGTTTGCTCCATCTCCTTCCACTGCTTGGTAGGCAGGTCCTGGGCAGCCTCTTTCACAGAGCTCTCAGTTTCCTCATGCATGGCTGTAAAAGTCAGCCAGCCTACAATCCCCAAAAGGACAGCCATGGGGAACCCTAACACTAGCCAGTCCTCTACTCCACTGCTCAAAGGCCCCTTGCCAATCTGTATCAAATCCTGCCACAGACTACGCCAAATGTAAAGCCAGTAGCCGCCATCGTGGCCATTCACATGCAGGTTCCCATTGGATTCGGACAGTCGGTGAAGAAACAGCGGAGCCAAAAACTGATGGGCCATAGCCTTTAATTCTAGCTCGCACCCGGCGGGCAAGTAAAAATACACACTGGGCTCCAAAACCCAGTCACACTCAGTGCTCACAAAGCCACTGACTTATCCGAGTTTCCTAGAATCAAAGGTTTCTAGCTCACCAGCCTTCTTCTCCTCAGTTCCACATCTCCTTCCTTATCCCAGATACAAACTCAACACAAACTGGCATCTCACTCAGCACTCCATCTTGGCTGCTTTTCCTGGCCTCCTCCACGTGGCCTCCTTTAGCTGCTGGCTCTACTCTCTCCGCTCTCTCATGCTAACCTCAGGAACCAAGAGCCCAAACTCTCGTTCCATCCCCATTTTATAGTGTAGAAATCCAAACCCTTAATCCAATATACATAACAGGGAAGTCTCTAATACAAAGTCACTTCTATGAGGCATGATAGGATTGTACCACCCTACAGCAAAGGGTGGGAAAGGCTTAATCCCAAAACCAAGCCCCAGGTTACAATGATCTCCAACACACATTAATATCACCTGGGCGATGGCCTCTTTAGTAAAGTGAGCATAATACATTTTATCTGCCCAACACGCTGCATCCCATTTTATAGTGTAGATTCAAACCCTTAATCCAATATACAAAACAGGGAAATCTCTAATACAAAGTCACTTCTCTGAGGCATGATTGGATTGTTCCACCCCACATCAAACAGGGTGGGAAAGGCTTAATCCCAAAACCAAGCCCCAGGTTACAAGGATTCTGCCTGCCTTTAACCCACCCCAACACACATTAATATCACCTGGGCGACGGCCTCACGTGGGCAGCACCATCTTTAACAAAGTGAGCATAGCCCTGGCCGGTTGGCTCAGCGGTAGAGCGTCGGCCTAGCGTGCGGAGGACCCGGGTTCGATTCCCGGCCAGGGCACATAGGAGAAGCGCCCATTTGCTTCTCCACCCCTCCGCCGCGCTTTCCTCTCTGTCTCTCTCTTCCCCTCCCGCAGCCAAGGCTCCATTGGAGCAAAGATGGCCCGGGCGCTGGGCATGGCTCTGTGGCCTCTGCCTCAGGCGCTAGAGTGGCTCTGGTCGCAATATGGCGACGCCCAGGATGGGCAGAGCATCGCCCCCTGGGGGGCAGAGCACCGCCCCTGGTGGGCGTGCCGGGTGGATCCCGGTCGGGCGCATGCGGGAGTCTGTCTGACTGTCACTCCCTGTTTCCAGCTTCAGAAAAATGAAAAAGAAAAAAAAAAAAAAAAAAAAAAAAAACAAAGTGAGCATAATACATTTTATCTGCCCAACACAAACTAAAAAAAATAAATGGAAGGGTGTGTGCAGCTGCAAGGAGGGTGAAATCAGAAGGGGGAAGTTGTAAGACTAATCACCTCAGACTCTGCAGACAAAGGGCTGGGTATGGGTATGCTTAGAAAAACTGTCCGTATGCTGTTCCAGGCTCTCACTGCCTCTGGCGTTTCTGAGTTTTTAGCGCAACAGAGGCAAGTGTCCTGTGGCTACAACTTTTGTACTACATTGCAACCAGATACTGTTTGGGATACAGGATTGACCCCCATTGCAGATTATTTCAAGGTGAATGAAAAATCCATGGAGATGGCACTTGTGACATTTACTTTGGGGTGGAAGTATTATAGACTATCCTGTTGAGGCCCAGGGAAAAGGTGTCCATAATGACAGTCAATAATAGATTCCCAGAGGAATTCTGAAGTTACATGAGCAGTTGGAGTACTATTGGTTTCTTTCATGGAGGCAAAGGGCCCAGACAGTGGGCAGGTGTTGGGCAGATAAAATATATTATGCTCACTTTGTTAAACATGGCGCTGCCCACGTGTAGGCCATTGCCCAGGTGATATTAATGTGTGTCTCTGTGGGCTGTGGGCAGGCAGAATCCTTGTAGCCTGGGGCTTGGTTTTGGGATTAAGCCTTTCCTACCCTTTTTTATGTGGAGTGGTACAGTCCTATCATGCCTCAGAAAGTGACTTTGTATTAGAGACTTCCCTATTTTGTATATTGGATTAAAGGTTGTGAAGCTACAATATAAAATAGGGGCAGAACAGGAGCTTGCGCTCTCAGTTCCTGGGATTATTAGCATTAGAGGAGAGAGCAGAGCAGAGAGCAGAGAAAGGCCACATGGAAGAGGCCAGGAGAAGCAGCCAAGATGCCGGAGTGTTGAGTAAGAGGCCAGTCTGTAGAGTTTCTGCAGGGATTAGGAAGGAGATGGAGAACAGAGGTGAATAAGTCTGGTGAGCTAGAAACCTTTGATTCTAGAAAACTCGGATAAGTCGGTAGCTTTGTGAGCACTGAATGTGAGTGGGCTTTGGAGCCCAGTGTGTGTTTTTTGCTTGCCCGCCGGGTGCAAGCTAGAATTAAAGATGACAGCCCATCAGTTTTTGGCTCCATTGTTTCTTTACCGACTGTCAGAATCCAGTGCAAACCTGCATGGACCGGGCTGCTCTGATGGTGGCCCTGGCCTCTGCCTTTACATTTGGCGTAGTCTGAAGCAGGATTTGATACAGTTCAGTATGGAGCAACCACCACCTTTGAGCGGTGGAGTAGAAGACTGGCTGCTGTTATGGTTCCCCATGGCTGTCCTTTTGGGGACCGTAGGCTGGCTGACTTTTATAGCCATGCTTGAGGAAACTAAGAGTTCTGTGGAAGAGGCTGCCCGGGACCTGCCAACCGAGCAGCGGAAGGAGCTGGAGCAAACGTGGGAGAAACAGATGCTGACCCTGGAGCTGGAGGAAGCCCTGGAGCAGGATGAGGAGCCTGACCAGGTTTGCGAGATTCACCTAAAAATGGAGCAGCTGCTGGAGGAGGATTCACAGGTTCATGAGTTGCAGATTGCCTTGGATGTTGTGGAGAGCCAGCAACAGCAGGAGGCCGGGGCTGAGGCTGAAGCTGAGATCGGGTCCGGAGCTGCAAGGTCTGCGGAGCAGAAGGCTGCAGCAGCCCGGGGCTCGAGACCTGGAACGGGAGCTGGTGTTTTCAGTTCCTCTTTGGAAGATGAGGACAATCGGGCTGGAGTTGTAATCTGCAGTCTCCAGAAGGTGAAAGCCCAGCTGGAAGCAGCACCTACTACGGCCCTGGTAGGTCTGCGATTTTGGGACAGAGGGCTGGACATGTTCTCCAGAGCAGAGATGGAAATGCTGACTGCCATTGCCATGTGCTCCTCTTTGGGACAGTGTAAGACCTGCCAGGACGGCAGGGATGAGGGGGGTGGCTGACGCTCTATGTGCGTGGACTGATTTCCTAGACTACGACCGGAGTGGGCACTGACTCCTTTGTTGGATGAACTTATGGATTATGGATTTTGGACAATGTGAAATACCCTGATAGGGGTGGGGGGGGTGGCTTTGCTGGAAGCACTCCCCTGCCCCGGGAAGCTTTTCCCGTAGGCCGAGGACATTTTGCGCTTTGGGCTAAGTGCTCAGACTGGTGAAATGTACCTTTGTAATTGTTGAAACTGTATGATTTTTGCTGTTGTAATTTGTGTAATGTTCTAATTTCCTTGCACAGGGATGCCGGTGATATAGATTGTGGGTAGTAAAGTGAGCATAGGGGTGGATTGTTGGGCAGATAAAATATATTATGCTCACTTTGTTAAAGATGGCGCTGCTCACGTGTAGGCCATTGCCCAGGTGATATTAATGTGTGTCTCTGTAGGCTGTGGGCAGGCAGAATCCTTGTAGCCTGGGGCTTGGTTTTGGGATTAAGCCTTTCCTACCCTTTTTGATGTGGGGTGGTACAATCCTATCATGCCTCAGAAAGTGACTTTGTATTAGAGACTTCCCTATTTTGTATATTGGATTAAAGGTTTGGATTTCTACACTATAAAATAGGGGCAGAACAGGAGCTTGCACTCTCAGTTCCTGGGATTATTAGCATTAGAGGAGAGAGCAGAGCAGAGAGCAGAGAAAGGCCACATGGAAGAGGCCAGGAGAAGCAGCCAAGATGGCGGAGTGTTGAGTGAGAGGCCAGTTTGTGTAGAGTTTATGCAGGGAGAAGGAAGGAGATGGGGAACAGAGGTGAATAAGTCTGGTGAACTAGAAACCTTTGATTCTAGAAAACTCAGATAAGTCAGTAGCTTTGTGAGCACTGAATGTGAGTGGGTTTTGGAGCCCAGTGTGTGTTTTTTGCTTGCTCGCCGGGTGCAAGCTAGAACTAAAGATGACAGCCCATCAGTTTTTGGCTCCATTGTTTCTTTACCGACTGTCCAAATCCAGTGCGAACCTGCATGGGCCGGGCTGCTCTGATGGTGGCCCTGGCCTCTGGCTTTACAGCAAGCTTCACATTTTGAATCAGTGAATGAATGGTACATTCCAGTCATTATATATATGAAATGAAAATAATTCTGATTTGTGGATTTCTGGTTGAGTACAAGCATTTATATGCCATCTCGAGTTACTTTTAATACTCTTCTCCTGGCATCCTCAGCAAGGCCACACATACATCCACTAATATTTAGACACTTACTTTCTCTATCCTTGTTTAGGCAGCTGGCAGCTGGCAATTCTGTAGTAACTAATGTTGTTTAGTTTATGCCAAATAGTGCAAGGGACTGGAAGCAACCTTGGGTTCAGGAGGGTAGGAGTCCATGAAGCCATTCTATACATCCTATATCTAATTGGAACATCCCCATGATGTATCCTGTATCTACTAGTAGTCTATTGTTGACAAAATTTTAAAGGTGAAACCTCTTACTTCAATAAAGCCTTCCACACTAATCCACTCCATGAACATGATAAAGGAAGAGTAGTCTAGTTGAAAAAAAAAAAAAGACTAAAAACCCAGAGTCCTTTTAGTCCAGCACTCTTTCTTATCTTTTGGGGCAGTTTGACCTGACACTAGCCATAGAAGTCTAGAGTTTTCTTTGAGTAGAGCTGGGAAAATTCTGTGCTAGAAGACCTTGCTTCAGGCACGAACTTCCTCATGCTCCTGCACAGGTGTATATATACTGCTCACATAAATTAGGGGATGTTTAAAAATAAATATGAAGTGATAAAATATCCCCTAATTTTTGTGAGCAGTATATAGACTCCATTCTAATACACTGAATGCCCCCAATCTCTGCATCCACAGCACATTTTCCCATCCTATTTCTTGCTTTCCCAAGTTCTTATTAACCACCACATCTGAACTAGATACACATAGGCTCACACTGTTCTCCTACCTACTCCTTTATTCTATATTTTCAGCATAGGACTGGCTATTCTCCTTCCAACTCAGCAGCCCTCCTAGGATTTTGTACAGGCTTTTTCCTCTTGCTGATCACTATCCCTGTTTCTGTCTTCCCAGGCCTGGGCCTATTTCAAACTCTCCTTTGGGAAAGATGTTCCTGCCTTGACCTAATAACCTCTCAGTACAGACATTTTTTGGAAAAGATTTTATTTATTCATTTTAGAAAGGGGAAAGAGACAGAGAGGGGGGAAGGGGGAGGAGCAGGAAACATCAACTCCTATATGTGCCTTGACCAGGTGAGCCTGGGGTTTTGAACCAGTGACCTCAGCATCCTGGGTCAATACTTCCCTACTGTACCACCACAGCTCAGGCAGCACAGAGAAATTCAATAGGTTTTCTCTGTTTTCCCACCAGTACTTCCCTCTTCTGAATTTATTATTAAGTCACATTGAATGCCCTCAATAAAAACAAAGCTCTAGGTTCATTTTACTTTCACCTTTGTCTATGATCCCAACTTGACACACAATATCCTTGACTGATGTTCAGCTTTTGTAATCTCAACAAAACCTATTAAAGCTGTCTAGATAAACCCACCTGAAGAAAAGAAATCCTCAGAATAATGGCAGCATGAGAGATATCTTTGGTCTCTCCCCTTGAAATTTTAACAAGTTAAGCATATATAATGCAGCAAAAGAACCCCAACTGGCTTGCAGGCTTGCCTGAAAAGACCTAGGTATGAAATTGACTAAAAGTAGGAAGGGTTGAGAAGGGGGGCAGTCATGTTCCATCTGGAGAGGAGAAAAACTGGAAAGTCTAGGTTTTTGTCTGCTGTGGGGGAGCAGAGAATGGAGAAACCTGACCAACTGGGTCTTCTTCTGCTGGCAGAAGTAGTGAGATTGAGTGGCAGAAGGGAATATACTAAACCAAAGTGGCAGAAGAATATAGATTGTGGCCAGTGTTCCTGTGGTCAACCAGCAGCCTACACTTGGAAAGAGACAGACAAAAACAAAGTGTGCCCCCTCAGTCTTTCAGATCATGCGTCCTTTACCTCACAAGGTACAGGGAGTGAAAGATTTATCACACGTATACCTCTCCAGAGCCAATCTCTTGCCTGAAGAACAGAGGTGCTGTGTCTCTGATCCACTGGTCTGATGAGACATAAGGAGGAATGCTTGGAACCTGAGATCACCATTACTAAAGCTGTAAAGCCCTCACAACACATTTCACCATCATCACAACTGCAGTCCTGCCTACATCATTGGGACAGCAACATCTGACATGAGGTCAGACTAGGCATTTCATAAAGCTCCAACCAGTAAAACAATGAAACTTACTTGAATAATAAAAAAAACTCTCAAAAACAATAATTTTCTACTACATTTTATTTCCATTAATTTTTATATTTTTATTCTTATTTTTGTGGGTGTTTTGTTTGTTTTTGATTTTTCTTGGTTTTTGCTCTTTGTTTTGTAGTTTTTCATTTTCACTTTTCATTATGTTATAAATTATTCTATTTTCATTGTATTTTTATTTTCTATTTTTTAGTTGTTTTTTGTTAAATTTCTTAAAATACCACTCTCAAATGTGATCAAGGAAGAATAAAATAAATACCATGTCTATGCAAAAGACATAGTTCACAAAGAAAATAAAAAATCTCCAGAAAGATCGCAATCACATGAAAACTTAGGAATTAAAAACTGATTCTAAGATGGCGACAGAGTAGGCAGATGTTCCAACTGCCACCTCCCAGGAACAAATTGCACTGCAACTTAATTTTAAAATGTTGGGCAGATAAAATATATTATGCTCACTTTGTTAAAGATGGTGCTGCCCATGTAGAAGCCGTTGCCCAGGTGATATTAATGTGTGTTGGGAGCAGGCTGTGAGCAGGCAGGATCCTTGTAGCCTGGGGCTTGGTTTTAAGACTAAGCCTTTCCCACCCTTTTGGATGTGGGGTGGTGCAATCTAATCATGCTTCAGGTAAATGACTTTGTATTAGAGACTTCCCTATTTTGTATATTGGATTAAAGGTTTTGATTTCTGCACTATAAAGTGGGGCAGACCGGAGCTTACTCTCTCAGTTCCTGAGATTAGCATTAGAGGAGAGAACAGAGAGGAGAGCAGAGAGAGGCCATGTGGAGGAGGCCAGGAGAAGCAGCCAAGATGGCAGACTGTTGAAGGAGAAGCCAGTTAGTACAGAGTTTGTGCAGAGAGAAGGAGATGGGGAACAGAGGTGAATAAGGGTGGTGATCTAGAAACCTTTGATTCTAGGAAACTCAGATAAGTCAGTAGCTTTGTGAGCACTGAATGAGTGGGTTTTGGAGCCCATTGTGTGTTTTTACTTGCCCGCTGGGTGCAAGCCAGGATTAAAGCTAATGGCCCACCAGTTCTTGGCTTCATTGTTTCTTTACCGACTGTCCGAATCCAATGCGAACTTGCATGGGCCAGGCGGCTGTGATAGTGGCCTTGGATACTGGCTTTACAAAGAACAATCATCTTGAAAAAACAGCTTTGGACTAAACAAAGAGGAGTCTAAAATTAAGGATAACAGAAGAAGCTACACTGGGACTGATAGGAAGGGTTGATATGCAGAAAGAGCTGCCCTGCTCCCAAGAGCAAGTGGCAGCTGAGGGTTCGGAGGGGCTCTCACTGGGGGGAAGGTCACCCTGAGAAGTGTGAGTGCTCAGCTCCAGGCCTGGAACCCCAGCTTAGAGCCCGAGAGCCTAGAGGAGGCACCCACACAGCATTTTAAGGTGAAAAGAGCTAAGTCTTTGTCTGTGAGAAAGAGACAAGAGCACTTGGAGACTCAGATACCATCTTTTTTTTTAATAATTTTATTTTTTTAATGGGGTGACATCAATAAATCAGGATACATATATTCAAAGATAACAAGTCCAGGTTATCTTGTTGTTCAATTATGTTGCATACCCATCACCCAAAGTCAGATTGTCCTCTGTCACCTTCTATCTAGTTTTCTTTGTGCCCCTCCCCCTCCCACTTTCCCTCTCCCTTTCCCCCCTCCCCCCATAACCACCACACTCTTATCAATGTCTCTTAGTTTCACTTTTATGTCCCACCTACTTATGGAATAATGCAGTTCCTGGTTTTTTTCTGATTTACTTATTTCATTTCATATCAGATACCATCTTAAAGGGCCAACAGAGAAAATCTTGTTCACAGCCACTTACCCAGGGCTCTGAAGGAGGGAGAGCTGAGAGGACTAGAGTTATGTGAGGCAATTATAAAGTCAGAGGTCTAGGGAGAGACACTATGGGGGACAGCCACTGGAACTCTGGTGCTGAATCGTTCTCCAATACTGAAATCACCATCTTTCCTGGGTTGAGCAGTCTCCCTGAGCTGATATCACCTTGGGGAAAAGCAAGTACTCCACCCTCGGGAGTCTCTCCTGCCCCAGTCATGGAGACAAGGTCATTTGGAGAGGCCAGGAATCAGGGGGCATGTTAGTGACTCAGTTTTCTGGTGTTGAGGCTGGAGCTTTCCCCTACATGCTTCTGAGTCTAAGAGTGGCAATTCTACCTCATAGGAAACTCAGTAAAAACTGTCTGTATGAGGGGAAGACCACACTTCTGGGTCTCAGAGGCCACACCCATCAAATTCCTGGAGCCACACTCTACTGAGGTCTGTAAAAAAGGTCTGAACTGACTGACACCTGAGGCCGAGGAGCAGAGTCACACCAACCACCTTTCCTAATCCCTGAATTGCTGTAGTCTTTAGACTCTACCAGAGGATTTTTCATTGGCCAAGCCCAATAAGCAGCCAGCACACAGAGGCTGCAGGAGATGGAACTCAGGGAACCTTGGCCTTTTAAACGGACATTCCCTCATGCCCAGTGTGGGTAAAAGCCAGCCTAAGTGTGCAGCTTGGTATTTCTATGAGCACCTGGACCCAGCAGAGGCAGCTACAACACTGGATTGCTTGTAGCTCCAAGAAGGATGCTGAGGGCCAGTCATGGGCAGGGTTTCCCACTGTTCTACTCTGGGTTCCTGCCAAGGAGGCCCAGGGCTAAAATATCCAATGGCCAGCTGCAGGGAGAATCAGTTCAGGACCTACCAACCCTTGCTAGATTGGTATCCTAAGGAAGGACCCCTCACACCAGGCCCACCTGAGGCAAGTTCCACTCTCTGTGATCAGTACCAGCACAGCGACTCATGTCCATTGGATAGGGTGGAGCTTCATAGTTAGCCAGCCTAGGTGCTGGATATTCTGTTTTGCTAGCTTGATTCCACAGGGGGAAAGGAGAGAGGCTTAGAGCATGAACACTTAAAATGTAGGTCCCCGTGAGTCTATTGTTGGATTTGGTCAAGGGTCTTAGCCACTTTCTGTGGGGGGGCACAGTCAGCTCCAGAAAAAGACTCTCTCAGTCTTCCTCCCTGAGACCAGGGTTTCACCAGCTGTAAGATCTTCTGCAGAGGGGACTGTTGGCAACAGTCGATCTGATCCTGCTGCTCAACTTGTTGAAGAGAAATAAAAATTGAGTATCCAGCAGTGATTGAGGGATTAGGCTCTGGAATAGGGGCCACATTACCTGTACTGAGATCCTGACCAAGAGATCCCTGAAGCAGGGAGTTTCATTAACACTGTATTCCCAAACTCAGCTGCCCCAACCCAACAAGCTTGCAACTTGTAGAGGGGTAGGTTGGGTGAGGCCATTCTGGGCCCACACTACAGTATTTCTACAGAAGACTCTAGAGGAAGATAAGGCAGCTGCAAGAGGAGGTATAGCAGTTGAAAAGTGGAGGCAAACCTTACGGAGATTGGGGCTTCTATGGAGCTGCTGTCATCTCTAAGCAGGGGGAAGCTGATCCTTATGTACTGGTTGATGCCTTCCACACTACCCAGGCACAGAAAACACAGACACAAACAGTATAAAGAGCAGTAGCTGCAGATGGGTAGCCCACAGTAGGTTACAAACAATGGCTGATGCCAACCCAAAAAGATCTAGAACCAATACTACTGGTAGTGGGTGGCAGACAGCATCTACCCTAGTCTCAGCTAGTTACACAAGCAGCACACCCAAAGGATGTATCTAGCAGGCACCAGACACTGTGGAGAATAAATGCTCCTAAAAGGACAGACATTGTACAGTGTGTAATATAAATGATCAAGGTTGACCCTTAGAGCCAGCCAGCCTGAAGGAATAACTGAACCCATTCAAGGACCAATGGCATTCAATACTCATATACAGCAGGAGGAAAAATAGTAACCTCAAAAAGCATTTTTAGAACAAGGAAAACAGGTGGCCTGGAGGTCAGTACCATCGAGCCCATATTCCTCATAAAAATCCACAAAAATTTCAAGGTCAGACAGGGCTACCTAATACACAGACAAAATGGGCAGACAAAGAAATGTGACCCAAATGAATCAACAAGAGAATTCCCCAGAAAAAAAAACTAAATGAAATGGAAGTGACCAAACTACCAGATGCAGAGTTTAAAATAATGATTTTTAGGATGCTCAAGGATCTTAGAGCAACAATGGATGGACATTTGAGCACCAAAATAAAGAGATAGCAAGCATCAAAAAGAACATTGAAATTATAAAAAAAAAAAAATACAGTCAGAAATAACAAATACAGTATCAGAAATTAACACTGCACTAGAAGGAATTAACAGCAGGCTGCGTGAAGCAGAGGATCAAATCAGCAATTTAGAAGACAAGATAACTATAAACACAGAAGTAGAGCAGTAAAAAGAAAAGAGGCACAAAAGACTGAGGAAACTCTCAGAGAACTTGGTGACAACATGCAGAGAAACAGTATTGATATCATAGAGGTTCCTGAAGGAGAAGAGAATAAACATGGGATAGAGAACCTGTTTGAAAAAATCATAGCTGAAAAATTTTCTAAATTGGTAAAAAAAAAAGTCACACAAGTTGAAGAAGCACAGAGAGTCCCATTAAAGAGGAAACCAAGGAGGCCTACACCAAGACACATCATAATTAAAACTCCAAAAATCAGAGACAAAGAAAGAATACAAAAAGCTTCAAAAGATCAGCTAATTACTTACAGAGGAGCCTTAATGAGGATGACATCCAACTTTTCAACAGAATTACTTGAGGCCTGAATGGATTGGCAAGAAATATTGAAAGTGATGCAAAACAAGAACCTACAAACAAGACTACTTTATCTGACAAGGCTATCATTTCAAATAGAAAGAGAAATAAAAAGCTTTCCAGAAAAAAAACAAAACTTATGGAATTGATTATAACCAAACCAGTACTTCAAGAAATGTTAGGGGGCTCCTATAAAAAGAGCAATGAGAAAATAAATAAATCAAGAAAAACAGTTTTGTAGATTTAAAGAATAAAATGCAATAAATAACTATATATCAATAATAACCTTAAATGTAATTGGATTAAATGCTCCAGTCAAAAGATGGATAAGAAAACAGGATCCGTACATATGCTGTCTACAAAGGACCCAATTCACAACAAAAGATACACATAGACTGAAAGTGATGGGATTGAGAAAAGTATTTCATGCAAATGAAAATGAGAAAAAATCTGGGGTAGCAATACTTATATCTGATAAAATAACCTTTAAAATAAAGGCTATATATAGTAAGGGATATAGGATAATGATAAAGGAAGCAATCCAACAGGAGGATGTAACCATTGTAAATATTTATATGCTTAATATAGGAACACCTAAATATATAAAGAAGATTTTGATAGACATAAAGGGTGAGATCAACAGCAATAATATAATAGTAGGCGATTTTAATAGCCCACTAATATCAATGGATAGATCCTCCAGACAGAAAATTAACAAAGAAAGAGCGGCCTTAAATGACACACTCGATCAACTGGATTTAATTGATATCTTCAGACCCTTTCACTCCATAGCTGCACAATATACATTCTTTTCAAGTGTCCATGGTTCATTCTCTAGGATAGATCACATGTTAGGACACTAAACATGTCTCAATAAATTTAAGAAGATTGAAATCATGTCAAACATCTTCTGTGATCACAATGGCATGAAACTACAAATCAAGCACAATAAAAGAACTGAAAAGCATTCAAACACTTGGAAGCTAAATAGCATGTTATTAAATAATGAATGGATTAACAACAACATCAAGAAAGAAAGAAAAAATTTCATTGAAGCAATGGAAAATGAACATAAAACAACTCAAAATCTATGGCACATAGCAAAAGCAGTCCTGAGAGAGAAGTTCATAGCATTACAGGCATACCTTAAGAAGCAATAAAAAGCTCAAATAAACAACTTAACCTTGCATCTAAGAATTAGAAAAGGAACAACAAATAAAGCCTAGAGGAAGTAGAAGGAAGGAAATAATAAAGATCAGAGTGGAAATAAATGACAGAGGCTATAAAAACAAAACAGAGGATCAGTGAAACCAAGAGCAGGCTCCTTGAAAAGGTAAACAAGATTGATGAACCTTTAATCAGACTTATCAAGAAAAAAGAGAGAGAACCCAAATAAATAAAATTAAAAATGAAAGTGGAGAAGTAACAACTAACACCACAGAAATACAAAGGATTTTAAGAGAATACTATGAAGATCTATATGCCAAAGTATTGGACAACCTAGGTGAAATGGATAAATTCCTAGAAACACACAGTCTTCTGACACTCAATCTGGAAGAATCAGAAAACCTAAACAGACTGATTACAAGAAATGAAATTGAAACAGTTATCAAAAATTCCCAGAAAACAAAATTCCTGAATCTGATGGTTTCACAGGCGAATTTTACCAAACATTCAAAAGAGAACCAACACCTATCCTTCTCAAGGTATTTCAAAAAATGCAAGAGGTTTAGAAGACTTCCAAGCTCCTTTTATGAGGCAAACATTATTCTCATTCCAAAACCAGGCAAAGACACTACAAAGAAAGAAAACTAAAGGCCAATATCCCTGAGGAACATAGATGCTAAAATTCTCAATAAAATATTAGGAAACCAAATCCAGCAACACATTAAAAAATTATACATCATGATCAAGTGGGGTTTATTTCAGGGAGGCAAGGCTGGTATAACATTCACAAATCAATAAATGTGATTCATCATATAAACAAAAGGAAGAATAAAATCACATGATTATTTCAATAGATGCAGAAAAAGCATTTGATAAAATTTAGCACCTATATATGATCAAAACTCTCAGCAAAATGAGAATGCAGGTGACAAATCTCAATATAATAGAGGCCATCTATGACAAACCCACAGACAATGTCATAGTCAATGGGCAAAAATTAAAAGCAATCCCCTTAAGATCAGGAAAAAAGCAGAGGTGTTCCCTTTTACCATTCTTATTCAACAGAATTCTGGCAGTCCTAGCCACAGCAATCAGACAAGAAGAAGAAATAAAAGGAATATAGGCCCTGACCATTTGGGTCAATGGTAAAGCATCGGCCTGGTGTATAGATGTCTTGGGTTCGATTCTTGGTCAAGGTATACAGGTAAAGCACCCATCTGCTTCTCCACCCTTCCCCCTCTCCTTTTTCTCTAACTCTGTCTTCCCCTCCTGCAGCCAAGTTTCCATTGAAAGAAAGTTGGCCCGGGCACTGAGGATGGCTCCAATGCAGACCTCAGGTGGTAGAATGGCTCTGGTTATAACGAAAGAATGCCCCAGATGAAGTCAGAATTGCCCCCTGGTGGGCTTGCCAGGTGGATCCCGGTTGGGCACATACTAGACTCTGTCTCCCTGCCTCCCCATTTCTTACTTCAGAAAAATATGGGGGAAAAAAGCATCCAAATTGGAAAAGAAGAAATAAAACTATCATTATTTGCTGATGACATTATACTATAACATAGAAAACCCAAAAGTCTGAGTCAAAAAACTACTAGACCCAATAAATAAATTTGGGAAGGTGGCAATATATAAAATTAATATTCAGAAATCAGTGGCATTTTTATACACCAATGATAACCTGTCAGAAAAATAAATTAGAGAAACAATCCCCTTTACTACTGCAACAAGAACAAAAAATAAAGTACCTAGGCATAAATTTAATCAAGGAGGTAAAAGACTTGTATTTGGAAAATTAAAACACATTGAAAAAAGAAATCAAGGGAGATACAAATAAGTGCAAACATATACTGTCTTCATGGATAGGAAGAATGGACATAATTAAAATGTTTATACTACCCAAAGCAATCTATAAATTCAATTAAATTTTTATTAAAATACCAATGGCATACTTCAGAGATATAAAACAAATATTTCAAAAATTTATATGAAACCAAAAAAAGAACACAAATAGCCTCAGCAAGCTTGAAAATGAAGAATAAAGTGGGAGGTAGTACACTTCTTGATATCAAGTTATACTACAAAGACATTGTAATCAAAAGAGGTTGGTAATGACATAAGAAAAGGCATACAGATCAAGGGACCATAACTGAGAACCCAGAAACAAACCCATGCCTTTATGGTCAATTGATATTTGAGAAAGGAGGTAAGAGCATACAATGGAGTAAAGACAGTCTCTTTAATAAATGGTGTTGAGAAAATTAGACAGGCACATGCAAAAAAAAAAAAAAAAAAAAAAACTAGTTTAGTTAACCATAAAACCCAGGAAGTGTCCAAAAGTGTGATGTGGCTAGAAAATGAGCTTCCATAGTATTTGAATGCCTTGTCTAGGAATGGAGAAATAGTTGCTGATCAGACCATGCCCAGAGTCTTCAACTTAGTTCTGGGCCCCACACTTGAATAGGGTTGAGTACAACCTGATGTGTAAAAATAAATAAATAAATAAATCTAGAAAAGCTAAAATCTATATGATTTCACACATAGGTGGGATGTAAAACTGAGATCCATGAACATAGGTAAAAATGAAGTGGTTATTAGGGGGAAATGGTTAAAGGGACAAATACAGTGACGGAAAATGATTTGACTTGGGTTATGTGTGCACAATGGAATAAACAGTTCAAATGCTATAGAGTTGTTTACCTGAAAGCTATATACACTCATTTATTAATGACACCCTATTAAACTTAATTTCTATATAAAAAGAAAAGAAAAAAATAAAGGAAAGAAAAGAAAAGGCAAGGAAAAGAAAGAAAACTACCAGGACGAGTGAAATGGAGAAATAAGTGAAAGGACTTTTCAAAATGAAAAGGTGCAGATTCCTGTGGGAACATGGCCACCTTCTGTGGTCTCTAAGACTCTGTCCTGGAGAAGAGACCGCAGTATTTCTTGCTTGTGGGCCCCAGAATGAAATCAAAGATGAATCATCAGGATCCAAGATCAAGTAATCAGCTGGCTACTTGAAGGCTGTGTTTTTTCAACATAAAATTACAATTACAAGTGCCTTCTGTGATGCCTGATCTCAGTAACAGATTGAGCTGCTTCATGATGATATTCCAGCTGTAAATCTGAGGATGTATTCCCTGGTGACTGTAAGACCAGGTTTTTTGCAGTGGGTCTACTGGCCAATGTGGGGAGCTAAAATAGTAAGCTGTAGCCTTTAAAGCAGGCGTCCCCAAACTACAGCCCGCGGACCGCATGCAGCCCCCTGAGGCCATTTATCCGGCCCCCACCGCACTTCCGGAAGGGGCACCTCTTTCATTGGTGGGCAATGAGAGAAGCACTGTATGTGGCAGCCCTCCAATGGTCTGAGGGACAGTGAACTGGCCCCCTGTGTAAAAAGTTTGGGGACCCTGCTTTAAAAACTAAAAAATCTTCCTTACACTCTTGGCCATTACTTTGTTCATTATTCATTTATTCAATAAACTTTTCCAAGAACCATAGTCTGTTACCTCCAACCTTGCATCTATCACCTACTGCCTTGCAAGCCCAGGCAGCGAACCCAGACTAGTATCTGTTTGGTTTGGGGGCCTGAGCATAATAAGAAGGATTTGAGGACGATTGCTCTCCTAGAGCTACTGGCTAGCCAGGGCATCAGCAAACTTCCCTAGCATCCATTCATACCAGCTGACCAGTGGGACTGATGAACTTGGGCACAAGATGCAAAATTGATTGCTCCAGGAGCTGGGCTCCCTGTATTGGGTTGTCATAGTTGGATCAACTGGTACTGGCCGCTCTAAGGAGACATTGCATTTTTGTCCCTGCTGCAGAAGTCATGTGTCAGCATAATAGTATGTAATCTGTAGCCCCAGCTGCATGCCCAGTGGTAGCTGTAGTTAGAGGAAAGGGGAGACTCACAGTTCACACTGATAGGGGTGGCTTTATTAGGGTCAAATAAATAGTGAAGGGAGGTGATAATGAAGGTGCCTTTATAAATAGTTTATGCTACTCTATGGTTCTGCAGCATGCTCTGTGCATTTAAAAAGAAGGCACACATCCAGGTAAAGGGTTTGGGCAGGGAATCAGGCTAGGGACAGGGGCTAGGAAAGACCTTGTGGGACAAGCAGAATTTTTCCTACTGAAAGTAATAAGCAGCTCTCCATTCTTACTATGTACTTTCATTGGTACTACCACCACCACCATGGCTATCTCTATACTCCCTGTATACACTAATACATGCCAGGGTTTGCAGGGTCTTTTCCAAAGGCTAAATTTCTTGTTGAGGAAAGATAAAAGAAGGGTCACTGCTAAAATTTCATAACATGTAAATGTTTTTCTTGGGACTAATTGAGTCAAAACAAACTGGGTAGGGGCTGGGTCATGGAGCCAGTTAAGTTCTGCCTTTCACTGAAGTTGTGTGGGAAACAGATTCACAGCTGTTTCTGAAACACCAGTTATTACATAGAATACATGGTTAAGGTTTGGAAGCTGGCTGAGAGAGGTGACTGCCTTTAGAATAGGCCCACCTCAGGACATTTATGATAATCCACAACATTTCTTACTCTTCCTCCTTCACTGCCATTAAACAAGAAGAAAGGCAAGGGAGCAAGGAAGTATCTTTACCTGAAAACAGCTCTCAGAGATGCCAAACATAGCTATTCTTCAGTTATCTACCCAGCTGCCAAACGTTTGTCCAGCTGAACTGAGACCAAATGTTTACTGTTTTCCTGGGACTATAACTTGATGAAAAACTTCTGGTAGGCCTGGAACGTACCAGAAGCAACCCCATGGGACATTCTTCTCAATCCTGGCTATATCATTTTCTTGGTGGGTAATAATGAAAGGTTGGTGTGTAGGGAGCTAGCTTTCTTTCCTCATTGCATTTAGAAATCTGTGTGTTTTCTAGAAACATCAAGTCTAATAAATATTTATACTTAACCTATTTAAACCAGTAATAATGTTTCTACACTAACTTTCTAATTTCAGTTCATCCCTGAAATTGTCCTATTATATTTTGTTATAATAAAGTAATAAAGGGATGGTTAGAGTGACATCAGACTAATGGCAGCATGAGAGATACCTTTGACCTTTCCCTTGAAGTTTCAATAAATTGAGCAGTTAAAACTCAGTGAAGAAACCACAGCCTGGCTTGCAGCCTTGCCTGAAAAGATCACACATTGAATTGATTAATGGTTGGAAGGGTAAAAACAGGATGAAGGATAAGAAGCACTAGGTGGGAATCTGGAGAAGAGAGAAGCTCAGAGTATCTGGGTTTTGGTCAGCTGGGGCTCCAGAGAAGGAGAAACTCAAAGTAAATGAGTCTTCTTTAGCTGGGAGGAATGAAGAGGTTGGGGACATCTGGAGAGATACTGAACCAAAGAGGTGACAGGCCAGTGTTCCCATAGTCTGCAGGTAGCCACCACTCAGGATAGAGACAGAGAAATGCAAAGAGAAGTCCCTAGCCTCAAAGATTCCATCTCACCCCCTCATAGGGTACAAAGGGTGGCAGAGACAAACCCCACAGACAGTTCTACAGAGCCACTATTTCCCCTGAACAGAGGTAGTCTGTATCTGTTCCCTCAATTCATTGGTACACAGGGAGAAGTACCTGGAAGCCTAAAATCACCATTGCTAAAGCTGTAAATCTCTCACAGTATGTTTCACACATCATTACAAATGCAGCCCATCTCCATCAGCACCACAGCAGCTTCGCAGTGGTAGTCAGCCTAGGGATTTTATAGAGCTAAAATCTGTAATCCAGTATACCGGGAAAAAATAGGAAAAGCTGTTGCAAACTCAACCAACAAAACTCCTTTTTCTATTTACTTGGGTTCTTTTTGTTATTTTTTCTTGTTGTTTTGTTTATTTTTTTGTTCTTTGTTTTATTGTAGTTTTCTCTTAGTTATTTATTTTAAATTTATAATATTTATTATTTTATTTCGGTTTACATTATTTTTGTTTGATTTCTTAATAATACAACTCTCAAATACCATCAAAGCAGAACAAAATGAATACCATGACTGTAGAGGTCTTAAATGTGAACATAGAACAGGGACAGGGTTCAGTGCTCTGAGGCAAAAGCCACAGTGGCTCCACTGACAAAGGTACTGCATTAGGGATAGAATTAGCAATTCTGAATAATCAATAGGTGGGGATATTTGAGCTACTTCCTTTGACTTTTTGTCTGCTCTAAAGAAGTTCCCCTTTCTGACTTCCTCATTCTCAGCTCTGCTTTTAGTTGTGCATATCAATAAATACCTGTAGGGACTGGGGGTCAGAGCTCTCTCATGAAACCTGAAAAGAGGATTGTGAGGCAGTCTCCACTAGGTCCCTTGGTCCACTCCATGTGGTCTCTGAGTAGTCACTGTTTCCATGACACCATGACTACCTAAGAAAGAGATGCAGTTCAAAAACAAAATGAAAATTCCAGAAAGCAATCTCAATCACATGGAAACCTTGAGGGTAAATAATAGAGAATTCAAAGTTGAAGTCTGAAAATACTCAATGAGATGCAAGAAAATATTGATAAGCAATTTAGTGAGCTCAGAAAACAAATTAATCAATAAATGAATACTTCACCAAAGAAATTGAAACTTTAAAAAAAGAGATGAAGATATCAATACATAAATAGAAAAATGAGGCAGCAAGTTCTGTTACAAAAGGTCAGATAGAGCAAAGAATCAGTGACATCAAGCACAGGCAACTAGAAATTACACAAAGGAAAAAAAAGAGACTCAAGAATTAAAAAAAATGATAGAAATCTATGAGAATTGTTTGAGCCCATCAGAAAGAACAATCTATAAGAATAAGGGGTATATCAGAAGAACAAGAGAGGGAGAAGGGAATGGAGAGTATATTCAAACAAATAATTGATGAAAATTTACCAAGCCTATGGGAAGAGTTAGAGCCTCAAATCCAAGAAGCAAACAGAATACCAAGTTTCCTCGACCCAAACAGACTCACTCCAAGGCAAATAGTAATTAAATTGTCAAAAATCAATGACAAAAAAAGAATCTTCAAGGTAGCTGGGGAAAATAAGAACATAACATATAAAGGAGAACCCATCAGGTTATCATCAATCTTCTCAGCAGAAACTCATTCAAACAACTGAAAGAGATGATTTCCCCACCAAAAATATTATATCCATCAAACTGATCCTTCAAATATGGAGAAATAAAAGCTTTTACAGATATAAAGAAGGTGAGGATGTTTGTCACCAAAAAACAAACAAACAAACAAAAAACACTACACTGCAGGTAATACTCAAGGGGGTTATTTGACTACACACAAAGAACAAAACAAATCAAAACTACAAGTAAAAGCTCCAACAAGGTTATAGTAAAAACAAGGATAATCTCTGACAATAACAACAAAAAATAAAAGTGGAGAGAATAAAGATTTGCAGTAGTTAAGGAGAATGGAATGCAGAAGCACTCATAAGACAAAGGACTCATATATATATATGATTGCTTCCTTAATAACCTAGTAGTAACCACCAACACACACACACAAATTCAATACTGAAACACATAGCTTAAAAAAAAGGAAACAGAAGAAAGAAGTATGGAATACCACCAAACAAAAACAACTGATAGAAACACAAAGGAAAAGAACTAAAAAAGACACCATTACCGGAAAACAAAACATAAAACAGTTATAGGAAATCCTCAAGTGTCAATAATTTTCTTAAATGTAAATAGACTGAACTAACCAATAAAGAGGTACATAGTAGCAGATTGGATCAAAAAGCAAAACTCAACCTTATGCTGTCTTCAAGAAACACATCTAAGCTGCAAGGGAAAAAGTAGAATCAAAATAAAATGTTGGAAAATAACTTTGCAAGCAAACAATACTCTAAGAAAAGCAACTGTAGCCATACTAATATCTGATAATACTGACTTCAAGACAAGAAAAGTAGTAAGAGACATAGATGGACATTTCATAATGATAAAGGGGACACTATATCAAGAAGACATAACACTTAGTAATATTCCATAAATATACTGAGTAAGAGAGCACCAAAATATATGAGACATTTACTAAAGGCTCTAAAAAATAAACAGATAAAAACACAATTATTTTTGGAGATATCAACACACCATAGGCATCCAAACAAAAACTCAAAAAGGAATGTGGGTCTTGACTGACCAGGCAGTGGTGCAGTGAATAGAGTGTCAGACTGGGATGTAGAGGACCCAGGTTCGAGACCCCGAGGTTGTCAGCTTAAGCATGGGGTTATCTGGTATGAGCAAGGCTCACCAACTTGAACCCAAGGTCGCTGGCTCGAGCAAGGGGTAACTCGGTCTGCTGTAGCCCCCGGTCAAGGCACATATGAGAAATCAATCAATGAATAACAAAGGAGCCACAACGAAGAATTGATGTTTCTCATCTCTCTCCCTTCCTGTCTGTCTGTCCCTATCTGTCCCTCTCTCTGACTCTCTCTGTCTCTGCCACACAAAAAAAGAATGTGGGTCTTAAATGACACATTAGACCAAATAGACATAATAGGCATTTACAAAATACTTCATCCCAGAATATCAAAGATTCTCTTCCAGAGTGTATGGGACATTCTCAAAGATAAACCATATGTGAGGCTACAAAATTAATCTCAACAAATTCAAAAATGATTGAAATTATATCAAGCATATTCTCTGACCATAAGCCTCTAAAATAGAATTAAACTCTAAAAGAAAGAAAGGAAGAACAGAAAGAAAGAAACTCAGGAAAGTGTGGAAATTAAACAACATACTTCTAAAAAATGGCTGTGTTAAAGAAGTAAAAGCAGAGATCAAAAGATATATACAGAAAAAGACAGATTTAAAGGAAGGCACACCAGGGGCGTGCCCTGGGCCCTAACATCTGAAGTGTCCCACAAAACCGCAACTTTACACTTTTTTAATGACAAGGGGCCCAATATTTTCTTCTGTGCCCAGGGCCTCAACCGACCTTAATCCACCTCTTTATACAGATAAATGAAAGTGACAATACACATATCAAAATTTCTGTGATGCAGCAAAAGCAATAAGAGGGAAGTTTATATCATTACAGGCTTATATCAAGAAACAAGAGAGATCCCAAGTAAACAACCTAACATAACACCTTAAGGAACTAAAATAAGAAGAAAAGAGGCAACCCAAAGTCAGCAGAAGAAAGGAAATAGTAAAAAGTAGAGCAGAACTAAATGAAATAAAGAACAAAAAACTAGAAAAAATTAATAAAACCAAGAGCTGGTTTTTTGAAAAGATTAATAAAATTGACAAACCACTGCCTAAACTCACTAAGGAAAAATCTGAAATGAAAGAGGAGAAATGACCACAGACATCATAGATATACAAAGGATCATAGTAGAATATTATGAAAGATTATATGCTTCTGAATTCAACAACCTAGAGAAAATGGATACATTTCTAGAATTATACAGTTTTCCTAGATTGAGTCAAAAGAAGTGGAAAAAATGAAATAGATCCATAAGCTGTGGGGAAATAGAAATAACTATCAAAAACTTCTCCCAAAATAAATGTCCAGGACCAGATGACTACACTAGTGAATTCTACCAAACATTCAAAAAAAATTTGGTACTTATCCTTGTCAAAGTCTTCCCAAAAATAGAAGAAGCAAGGCCCTGGCCGGTTGGCTCAGTGGTAGAGCGTCGGCCTGGTGTGCAGGGGACCCGGGTACGATTCCCGGCCAGGGCACACAGGAGAAGCGCCCATTTGCTTCTCCACTCCCCCCTCCTTCCTCTCTGTCTCTCTCTTCCCCTCCCGCAGCCAAGGCTCCATTGGAGCAGAGATGGCCCGGGCGCTGGGGATGGCTCCTTGGCCTCTGCCCCAGGCACTAGAGTGGTTCTGGTCGCAGCAGAGCGACCCCCACGAGAGGCAGAACATCGCCCCTGGTGGACGTGCCCGGTGGATCCCCATTGGGCGCATGCGGGAGTCTGTCTGACTGTCTCTCCCTGTTTCCAGCTTTGGAAAAATACAAAAAAAAAAAAAAAAAATAGAAGAACCAGTATTTCGAACACATTTTATGAGGTCAAGGTAATCTTCATACCAAAACTTGGCTAGGACATCACAAAAAAACAAAACTACAAACCAATATCTCTAAAGAATACAGATGCAAATATCCTAAGCAAAATACTAGCAAATCGAATACAACAACGCATTAAAAATATAATACATCACAATCAAGTGGATTCATTCCAGGAACACAAGGATGGCTCAACATACGGAAATCGATCACTGTAATATATCACATCAACAAAATAAAGAACAAAAACCATAAGATCCTATCCATAGAAGTAGAAAAGGTATTTGAAAAGATAAAACAATGCTTTATGTTTAAAACACTCAATAAAAATGGTAATAGAAGGAAAGTACTTCAACATAATAAAGGCCATATATGACAAACCATCAGCTAATATCATACTAAATGGTGAAAAAGTAAAGCTTTCTGTCTATAATCAGGAGTGAGAGAAGGTTGCACACTCTCTCCACTCTTACTCAACATAGTTCTGGAAGTTTTAGCCAGAGCGATAAGGCAAGAGAAAGAAATAAAAAGCATTCATTTTGGGAAAGAAGAAGTAAAGGTATCACTTTTTGCAGATGACATGATCGTGTATATAGAAAACCCCCAAAACTCTACTAAAAAATTATTAAAAACAATAAACCAATATAGAAAAATCACAGAATAAAAAGTCAATATAGAAAAGTTTACTGCTTTTCTATATGCCAACAATGAAACTTCGAAAAATGAATTTAAAAATAAACAATTCCTTTTACAATTGCAAAAACCAAAAAAATAAAGTATCTAGAAATAAACTTTTTTTTTTTTATTTTTTTTTATTTTTCTGAAGCTGGAAACGGGGAGAGACAGTCAGACAGACTCCTGCATGCGCCCAACCGGGATCCACCCGGCACGCCCACCAGGGGTGATGCTCTGCCCACCAGGGGGCGATGCTCTGCCCCTCCCGGGCGTCACTCTGCCACGACCAGAGCCACTCTAGCGCCTGAGGCAGAGGCCAAGGAGCCATCCCCAGCGCCCGGGCCATCTTTGCTCCAATGGAGCCTCGGCTGCGGGAGGGGAAGAGAGAGACAGAGAGAAAGGAGGGGGTGGGGGGTGGAGAAGCAAATGGGCGCTTCTCCTATGTGCCCTGGCCGGGAATCGAACCCGGGTCCCCCTCACGCCAGGCCGACGCTCTACCGCTGAGCCAACCGGCCAGGGCCTAGAAATAAACTTAACAAAGGATGTGAAGAACCTATATACTGAAATCTATAAAGCATTATTAAAAAAATTGAAGCCTGACCAGGTGGTGGTTAGAGCAATGACCTGGGGCACTAAGGACCTACATCTAAAACCTCAAGGTTGCTGGCTTGAGCAAAGGCTCATCTGGCTTGAATGTGGGCTCATCAACTTGAATGTGGGGTCGCTGGCTTCAGCATGAGATCATAGACATGACCCCATGGTAGCTGGCTTGAGCTCAAGGTCTCTGGCTTAAGTAAGGGGTCACTGGCTTGGCCAAAGCCCCCTGGGTAAGGCACATATGAGAAAGCAATCAATGAACAAGTAAGGTGCTGCAGTAAAGAATTGATGCTTCTCATCTCTCTTCCTTCCTCTCTGTCTGTCCTCTCTCTGTCTCTCTCTCTAAAATAAAATAAAATAAAATAAAATAAAATAAAATAAAATAAAATAAAATAAAATAAAATAAAATAAAATAAAATAAAATAAAATAAAATAAAATAATAAAGGAAATAGACACATGAAATGAAAAATATTTTATGTTCATGGATCTGAAGAATCAACATAGTTAAAATGGTCATATTATCCAAGGCAACATACAAATTTAAAGCAATCCCCATTAAAATTTCAACATATACTACAGAACCATGATGGCCAAAAGAGTATGGTATGGGCATAAAAACAGACATACAGACCAGTGGAACAGAATTGAGAGCCCAGATATAAAACCACATACATATGGATAAATAATCTTTGACAAAGGAGCCAAAAATACACAATAGAGAAAAGAAAGCCTTGTCAATAAATGGTGCTGAGAAAATTGGAAAGCCACATGTAAAAGAAAGAAACTTCACTACACCTTGTCCCCATGCATAAAATTAATGCAAAATGGATCAAACTCCTAAATATAAGATTGAGAGCAATAATTTACATAGAAGGAAACATAGGTACTAAACTTATGGAACTTGGCCATAGAGTACATTTTTAAAATTTGATGCCATAACAAGAGTAGTGAAAGCAGAAATAAAGAATATGACTACATTAAATTAAAAATCTTCTACACAGTGAAAGAAATAAAAAACAAAACAAAAAGGAAGCTAACCATATGAGGGTTGCTGTTCATCAACAACAGCTTTGTCAAGAGATTAATATCCAAAACATTGAAAGAACTCACAAAGCTCACAACAAACAAGCAAATAAATCAAGTTAAAAAATGGGAAGAGGACCCGAACAGACAGTTCTCCCAAGAGGACATACAAATGGCCAACAGATATAATGAAAAGATTCTTATCTTTGCTAGCTGTTAGTCCAGGGATAGTCAACCTTTTTACACCTACTGCCCACTTTTGTATCTCTTTTAGTAGTAAAATTTTTTAATTGCCCACTGGTTCCACAGTAATGGTGATTTATAAAGTAAGGAAGTAACTTTACTTTATAAAATTTATAAAGCAGAGTTACATCAAATTAAAGCATATAATAATAATTACTTACCAAGTACTTTATGTCAGATTTTTGCTAAGTTTGGCAGAATAAATCTTTATAAAACAACTTACTACAGCTAAATCTATCTTTTTATTTATACTTTGGTTGTTCTGCTACTGCCCACCATGAAACCTGGAACTCCCACTAGTAGGCGGTAGGAACCAGGTTGACTACCACTGTGTTAGTTAAATGCAAATAAAAAGTACAATGAGATACCACTTCACACCTGCTAGTTTGGCTATTATCAACAAGACAGGTAATTACAAGTGTTGGAGAGTCTGTGGAGAAAAGGAACTTTCATTCACTGCTGGTAGGAATGTAAACTGGTGCAGTCATTATGGAAGAAAGTATGGTGGTTCCTCAAAAAATTAATAATAGACCTACCATATGTTCCAGAAATCCCTCTACTGGATACCTATCCCCAAACCTCAAAAACACTGTTATGTAAAGACACATGTACCCCCATGTTCATCACAGTATTAGTCACAGTGGCCACAACATGAAAACAACCAAAGTGTCCCTTGATAGAGGAATGGATAAAGAAGATGTGGTACATATATAAAATGGAATACCACTCAGCCATAAGCAATGATGACATGTTGCCATTTATAACAACAAGGTTAAACTTTGAGAACATTATACTGAGTGAAATAAGTAAATCAGAAAAGCTAAAAACAATGATTTCACACATAGGTGGGATATAAAGCTGATACTCATTGGCATAGATAAAAGTGAAGTGGTTACCTGGGAAAAGTGTTTTGGGGGAGGGGGTTGGGGGACTGGAGTAAACAGGGATAAATATACAATGATGAAAACTGAATTGACTTAAGCTGATGGGCACACAATGCAATCAACATTTATATATTGCTCAATGACATTCCATTAAATCTAATTTTTAAATAAAAATATTTTAAAGGAAAAAAAGTGTTATGGTTAAATGGAAACCCAGGATACATTTTCTTTGATCAAATAAATGATGTTTGTGAGAAGCCAAGCTGTTTAAACCATGAGGCAGTAACCTAAGTCACAGATTTCCTCAAATTTTATTTAAATTGGGGCAAAGTGCTGGGCCATGCTCAACTGTTTATGATATGCTCATCTTGCAAATTTAAGTCTTGACAGGGATGGTCAGGAGCTTGACTGACACCTTCTCTTGCAAGGCTGGCCACTAAGCAGTCCCTTGGAGATTCTTGTCAAATAAATATAGAGGTAAATGAATTCTCAGACCCTTACTGAAACCATCTTTCCTAGAAAGTTTGACTATTTCTCCTATCTTCACTCCCATCTGCCAGCTTGTCCACATTAGTGTGGGACACACATGAAAATAAAAATGATATAAATGGTAGGATAGCCTCTGTGTCTAGGTCATAATTTTATTCTTTTTGTGTTTTTATTTTTTATCGGTTGTTTTCTTACTGGGGCTTCTGTGCCTTCTTTTTCATTCCAGCTTCTTTGAGTCATTTACCCTCAGATTTGTACTGTGTTTGCAGTTGCTGGAGCCTTTAGACTGATGGTTCTAGCTCTCTTTAATTTCATGAGCCTCAATCTCAGCATAGTTAGCAAGGCCAGACCTGCCCTGAGATATGATACTTTGGTGAGTAACAGATGGCTTTGTACCCTGTTCATCTTCCAACAGGCACTTTCTAGTTTTTAAGATAACAGACACCCTATGCTTTGGACCCATCTTGGACCCAGAAGACCTTCAACTGAAGGAATTCCAGTCATATTATATCAGCCCCAGTTGCATCTCCCACTGTTACTTCCTATATACTGAATCTTACAGGTGCTGTCTCCCAAGGGCAGCTTTTGTCTTCCAACCTTTTTGTCTTTGCAACTGTCTTTTCTTCTTTCTAGACCACCCTCTTTCAATCTATTAACAGAGGTTCCATTTTCAAATAAGAGCTAATCCTGAAGTTTTTTCTATTTCTTAATGGATTCAAAGAAGTTTTAAATTGAAATAAGCCTCTGAACACATCTAATCTAATATTGCATTATACAAATGGATAACTGAAACCCAGGGAGGGTCAAAGCATGTCCAACATCATAGAACACATCAGTAGAAGTAGGGACTCAAATGCCACTCTCCTGGCATTTACATTGCCTCATTCTGCAACTTTCTTCTCAATTGGTTGTTGGTTGTCACTTAGCAATAGAAATAAAACAAACATACATATATCTACCCTGCATAGAAAGACGAGAGTAAATATTGGAAGAAAACATTTCAAAATATTAACTGTGACAATCTTGGATGGGTGAAATTTGGATAACATCTACTTCTTATATTTGAACTGTTTCAAATGTTTTTTTTTAATTTAAATGATTGTGTTTACACAGAATCTAGTGTCCCCCCAAATGCATACCCCCATGTTCCCCTCAACATCTCCGTTGCCCTGCTCCACACAATGCCATCCCGCCTTCCCTCCAGGATTTTCTTTTCTGCTCTCTATAACTCTGTGTTATATGTATATAATTTCACCACTCTCTTTCCCTTCTCTGATCCTATCCTATCACCTCCTTCCCCTCTGTCTGCTTCCCCTCTGGTCCCTTTGTTCCCACCTCTGTCTCTATTCCGTTTCTCAGTTCATATTGTTCATTGGATTCCTCAGATGCAATTTCTATTAAAATACCAATGACATACTTCAAAGATATAGAACGAATATTCTAAAAATTCATATAGAACCAAAAAATTAACACAAATAGCCTCAGCAAACTTGAAAAGAAAGAATAATGTTGGAGGTATCACACTTCCTGATATCAAGTTATACTACAAGGCCATTGTACTCAAAACAGCTTGGTACTGGCATAAGAAGAGGCAAATAGATCAATGGAACAGAACAGAGAACCCAGAAATAAACCCGCACCTTTATGGACAATTGATATTTGACAAAGGTGGTAATAGCATACAATGGAGTAAAGACAGTCTCTTTAACAAATAGTGTTGGGAAAATTGGACACCTACCTGAAAAAAATAAAACTAGACCATCAAATGTTTTTTAATTAGAATCTATTGATGGCAAAATGGATAAAAGTCAATACACATACAAAGATGAATGTCATACCAGAAAGATAAATAACTGTATAATCTCATTTATATGCAGAATCTAAAAAAAAGAATAAGAAAAAGAAAAAAAAAACCAAACTCATACATACATAGAATAGATTGGTGGTTGCCAGGGGTAGGGGGTAGGAAGTGGGTAAAATGATTGAAGGGGATCAAAAGGTACAAAATTCCTGTTATAAAATAAATAAATCATGTGATATATTGTATATCATGGTGACTATAGCTGATAACACTTTGTTGTATATTTGAAAACTGCTAAAAGAAAAGATCTCAAAAATAGTCATAAGAGGAAATAGTCTGTAACTATGTATGATAATTGATGTTAGCTAGACTTACTCTGGTGATTATTTTTCAGTATTTGAAAATATTGAATCATAATGCTATATACCTGAAACTAATATACTCTTGTATGTCAACTATATCTCGATAAGAAATGAAAATATCCCTCTGCCCCCCGAAAGAATGGCAGAATCTATATTACAGTTATGACTTCTTTATTCTCAAATCATCTTGATTAGATAAATTTGGGCTTTTGGTTTAAAACAGTAAGGCTTCTTGGGAATAGACTAATCATAAGGTGAGCCACATACCTGAACAGGTGGTGGTACAACAGATAGAGCTTTGGACTGAGACACAGAAGAACCAGGTTCAAAATCCCCAGTGTCACTGGCTTGAGCACGGGGTCTCTGTCTTGAACATGGGGACACTGGCTTGAGCATGGGATCATAGACATGACCCCATAGTCCCTGGCTTGAAGACCAAGCTCGTTGGCTTGAGCTCAAGGTCGCTGGCTTGACCAAGGGGTCACTGGCTCAGCTGGAAGCCCCTGGTCAAGGCATATATGAGAAAGCAATTAATGAACAACTAAGGTGCTGTAATGAAGAATTGATGCTTCCCATCTCTCTCCCTTCCTGTCTGTCTGTCCCTATCGTACCTCTCTATGTCTCTCTCTCTGTCACAAAAAAAGAGGACCGCTAAAAAAAATAATAAGGTGATCCATAAAAAGTTGAAAGTTGAATTACTTATAGTTGTACAATGCAAGAAATATATCATAAGCAACCAGAGAAAGAGGAGGTAAGATGTAATGGCAATGTAAGAGTATTTTAAAGAATAAAAGAAGAATGTCTTATACCAACTTTTAAAATAAAAAGTAATATTCCTTCACTACCCCAAACACTTAGTAAATGTCTGCTACAAAGAGCAATTTAAAAAAAAAGAAAAGAAAACAGCTCTTTGGGAAAATGGGAGGAAATTGGTGAGGCCCGGCATGGGATACAGTAGGACAAGCAGAGAAGAGCAGTCAGAAAAAGCAATTGAAGACATTGCCATAGAAATGAATAAGACAAAAGACAGGAATATACAGCTCTCTCTGTGCTGTCCCTATAATGGAAATCTTGGAAATAGTTAGGGATGCAAAGAACTTCCTTTAGGACCTGGGATGAGGCCTTGAGCCATTGTATTTGCCTATTAAAGAAAGCATGAGGATGATCTCAGCAAGCTTGAGGCCTCAGGAGCCCAGTGGAGACCTAGGGTACATTTAGGACTACATTGGATAGTAAAAATGTAGCTAAAGATTTTTCTTTTAACTGAAGCAAAACTTGACACAGAATAGGAAAAGTCTTTTCTGAATTCATAAAACCAGTGAATTCATTCCAAATGCCTCTTCTTTGGTCTCTTTTTACTATAAAATTCTCAAAGAAAATTAAGAAAACATGCACTAATTTAAGAATAATTTATAAAATCATAACCTATAATTTATAAAATCAACACCTGATAAGTATTACAATTTATTATATTGGTCAATGTGACTCTCAATGTCTTTTTTGCATGTGTAAAAATTTAAAAAGCAAAACAAACAATCTAAAGCCTGACCAGGTGGTGGTGCAGTGGAGAGTGTCAGACTGGGATGCAGAGGACCCAGGATCGAAACCTTAAGGTTGCCAGCTTGAGCGTGGGTTCATCTGGTTTGAGCCAGCTCACCAGCTTGAACCTGATGTTGCTGGTTTGAGCAAGGGGTCACTCAGTCTGCTGTAGCCCCCTGGGTCAAGACACATATGAGAAAGCAATCAATGAACAACTAAGTTGCCACAATGAAGAATTGATGCCTTTCATCTCTTTCCCTTTCTGTCTGTTTGTCCCTATCTGTCCCTCTCTCTACTCTGTCACAAAAAAAAACCCCCACAAGAAAACTAAATGAATGTGACCTAAATATAAAAATTGAAAGTAGGGCTATATAAATTAAATAAAACTATAGTCTTTGCTCTTAAGAAATATGCAACCTAGACAATAAAACAGGAGTATATTTTAAAAAAACACAAGCAAAAAAATATATCGTGTCAAATATGCGACAGTTCCTGAACAGGGTAATTTCTTAAGAATCTGCTGCCTTAATAAATAATGCAATTTCAGTGTAAATATACATAACATAAAACAATTCATCAATATCCAATAAAGTGGCAGTGTAGGTAGATGTTACACCCACCTCTTTCAGGACAATGCTTCTGTTACAACTAAATTTAAGAACAATCATCCTGAAAAAACTGCTCAAGACTAAATTAAAAGGAGTCTTATAACAAAATATTCATAAAAGAATTCACATCAAGACTGACAGGAAGGGCAGAGATGTGAAAAAAGCTGGCCCTGCTCCTACCAGTGTTGGCTGAGGTTCAGGGGAGATATCTCAGCTGAGGGGATTTCCCTTGTCAAGTGTAGGGCCTAAACCCCAAGCTGAGGTTCCTAGTCCAAAGAACCAAGGCTAGGAAGAGGTGCACAGATAACAAGCAATGAGGTTTCTGTCTTCCAGAAAGAGACAGGAGTCTGCAGAGACTCAGGTATCCCCTTTAAGGGCCAAAGCAAAAATCTCCTTCACAATCACTTACCCTGGACTCTGGCAGAGGGAGGGCTGAGCAGACTAGTCATGAGAGGAGAGTTTGCAGTTATTGGCCTTGGGGAGAGACACAAAAGCACAGCTACCAAAATTCCTGTGCTGAGACATTCTCCAATACCACAGTCACCATCAGTTTTGGGAGAAGCACTCACCTGTGTATGGCAGCAGTTTGGAGGGAATAAATTTGCTCCACCCTGCAGAGATTAGGTCCCCTACGCAGTCATCAGCCTTGGCCAGGAAGTAGAGGTCCTGACAGACTCAGGGAGTGGCAGTGTCTCAGTTGTTCTGAAGTGAGAAGCGTGGAGGCAGAGAGACAGACTCCAGCATGTACCTGACCGGGATCAACCCAGCAAGCCCACCAAGGGGTGATGTTCTACCCATCTAGGTTGTTGCTCTTTTTCAGCCGGAGCCATTCTAGCACCTGAGGCAGAGGCCATGGAGCCCTCCTCAGTGCCTGGGCCAACTTTGCTGTAATGGAGCCTTGGCTGCAGAAGGGGAAAAGAGAGAGAGAGAGAGAGGAAAGAGAGGGGGAAGGGTGGAGAAAGAGATGGACACTTCTCCTATGTGCCCTGGTTGGGAATAGAACCTGAGAATGCCACAAGCCAGGCTGATGCTCTATCACTGAGCCAGCCTGCAATCAGTTATTTGGCTTTGAGGTGGGAGCCATTCTCCCCTACTTTCCCATTAATCTAACTGGCACATCCCATCACAGAAGATTCAATATAACCACTCTCTTGTCTGCCAGCAGACCCACACATCAGGCATCAAGGCCCAATCCATGGGGTTTTGCTCTGCTGATGTCTGGGTAAAATTTGAGACAAATATGAGCTGCGATTTTTGGGTGTGGGCCACACCCACCACCTTCCTGAAGCCAACATGCACCTCCCACTCAGAAGATATCAAATAGCCCCATCTTCCTGACTCCCCTTGAGGTTCTTTCAGTGACCGAGTCCAATAGCAGCCAGCAGGATGAAGCAGTTGGAAGCAAATCTCAGGATGCCTTGGGACTTTTGCTTATTAACTCTTGGTCCAGGTCTGGTAAAAGCTGACTTTGATGTGTATCATGGTCCTTCCCACATTTACCTAAGCCCAGTAGGGGCTACCACAAACTGTGGATCATTTGTAGCTAAAAGCAAATGACTGAAGATCAGTCATAGGCAATGTCTTAAATCTGTTTGAACCAGGTTCCCACTTAAGAGACCCAGAACTAACAAACTCACTGGCCAGCTTAAGACAACATCAGAGCAGGATCCAGTGAACTTCACAAGCAGCATATCCAAAGGGAGAAATCATCACACACTGAAATGACCTGAGGCAAGTTTAACTTCCTGTGGTCAGCACCTTTACAGCAGCTTGCTTCAGTCAAGGTAGTGTTTCATGATCGGGCAGCCTGAGGGTTGATACCACACACAGTAGGCAAATAGCAATCAATATTCAATTATAACAGGAGGGCGTACATAAGGGACATTCCTGGAGAACACAGGTCAGGTGATGAAGGAGACTGCACCACTTGAACAAACAGAACATCTACTACATAAGGCCACCTCATGAAGACTGGAACAAACAGCAGATCTATCTATTACATATAAACAATCACAGAGAAGCTGCCAAAAGAGGGAGAAAAATAACCAGGCCCAAATGACAGAACACAAGAAATCTCCAGAAAAAGAGCTAATTGGAATGATGATAAGCAATTTTTCAGATACAGAGTTCAAAGTAATGGTTATACAGATGCTCAGAGAACAAAATGAAAACTTCAACAAAGAGATAGCAAGCATAAAAATGAACATTGAAACTATAAAAAGGAATCAGTCAGAAATGAAAAATACAATATCTGACATCAAGAATACATTGGAAGGAATACAGAGTAGATTGGATGAAGCAGAAGATCAAATCAGAAATTTGAGACAAGGTCGAAATAAACAATCAGAACATAAAAATGAAAGAGAAATTTTAAAAATTGAGATTTTAAGGGACCTTTGGAACAACATGAACACAACAACATCTGTATCACAGTAGAACCAAGAAGAAGAGAGACAGCAAGGATGGAGAAACTAAGTGAAGAAAATATGACTGAAAATCTCCATAACTTGGTGAAGGAAAAAGACACTCAAGTCCAGGATGAAGAGAGTTCTCAACAAAATGGATCCAAAGAGGAACACACCAAGAAACATCATAATTAAAATAGCAAAGGTTATAAAGTCAAAGAGACAATTTTAAAAGCAGTTATTTACTTACAATGGAGCACCTAATAGATTGTCAACTGTTTTATCAACAGAAAAATTTTAAACCAGAAGAAATCGGCATGAAGTATTCAAAGTAATGAAAAGCAAAGACCTACAAACAAGACTACTTTATCCAGCAAAGCTATCATTTAAAATTGAAGGAGAAACAAAGAGCTTCCCAGATAAGAAAAAGCTGAAGAATATCATTGCTATCAAACCACCATTACAAGAAATGTTTAAGGGTCTTCTTTAAGAAAAATAGGTAGAAAAAAAATAGAAGATATATTTCTCATTACATCAGAGTAATGATGGCATGAGAGATACCTTTGATCTCTCCCCTGAAAATTTTAACATATTAGACATTGATAATGCAGAGAAAGAATCCCAGCTGGGCTCACAAGCTTGCCTGAAAAGATCCACACATGGAATTGACTAATGGTGGGAAGGTTTGAAAAGAGGGTTGAAAAATAAAACACACACATGGTTGGCTCCAGAGAGTAGAGTAACCCAGACTGTCTGAGTTTTTGTCTACCAGGGCTCCAGAGAGGGAAGAAACCCAGAGTGACTGGATCTTTTTCCACCAGAAGGAGGAGCAGTGAAACTGAGAAGCACTGGAAGAGAAGCTAAATCAAAATGGCAGCAAAATGAGGAGTCAAGGCTAATGTTCCTAAGGTCTGCTAGTAACCTGCAATTTGCACAAGACAGAGAAAAATAAAGTACGACCTCTCAGATCCTGTCTCTCTCACCTTATAGGTACAGAGACATAACCCACAGCTAATTCTACAGAGTCACAGTTCCTTGAAGAACAGAGGTGCTATGTGTCTGTGGAGACATGAAGAGTAGTGCCCAGAAGCCTAAGATTGCTATTGCTAAAGCCATAAAGCCCTCAAAACATGCCTCACACATCATCAAGACTGCAGCCCCACCTACATAACTGCCAAAGCAACATCTCAACAGAAGTCACCCCACAAATTTCACAGAGCTAAAACTTGAAGTACAGCACCACTTACTGGAAGAAAACAAAAAACTGTCAATACTGAAATCTGTTTTACTTTTCAATTTTATTTTCCATAATATTTATATTTTTATTCTCATTTTTTTTGTATTTTTCTGAAGTTGGAAATGGGGAGGCAGTTAGACAGACTCCTGCATGCGCCTGACCGAGATCCACCCGGCATGCCCACCAGGGGGCAATGCTCCGCCCATCCAGGGCATTGCTCTGTTGCAACCAGATCCACCATTCTAGCGCCTGAGGCAGAGGCCATGGAGCCATCCTCAGCGCCCTGGCCAACTTTGCTCCAATGGAGCCTCGGCTGCGGGAGAGGAAGAGAGAGACAGAGAGGAAGGAGAGGGGGAGGGGTGGAGAAGCAGATGGGTGCTTCTCCTGTGTGCCCTGGCCAGGAATCGAACCTGAGACTCCTGCACGCCAGGCCGATGCTCTAACACTGAGTCAACTGGCCAGGGCCTTTGTTATTCTCATTTTTGTAGGTGTTTTATTTGCTTTTGATTTTTTCTTTTATCTTTGTTGTTTTGTGGATTGTCTTTTTTACTTTTCATTATTTAATATTTTTATTTTTCAATGTATTTTTATATTTTTTAGTTATTTTGTTTGATTTTTTAATAATACCTCTCAGAAATAACATCAAGGAAGAAAAAAATGAATACCATGGATATAGAAGAAAGAGATGTCATTCAGAAAGAAAAAAAAATATCTCCAGAAAGCAGTCTTAATCACATGGAAACCTTAGAGTTAAATGATAGAGAATGCAACATTAAAGTTCTGAAAATACTTAATGAGATGTGAGAAACATTGATAGGCAATTAAATTAGTTTAAAAAATTAATGAATAAAATGAGTACTTCACCAAGGACATTGAAACTTTAAAAAGGAACCAAACAGAGATGAAGAACTCAATAGATGAATTGAAAAATTAAGTAGCAAGTTTAGCTAATAGAACAGGCCAGATAGAGGAGAAAATCAGTGATATTAAAGACAACAACTGGAGATACTACAAAAGGAACATGAGAGAGCCTCATGAATTAAAAAAAAAAAATAGAGCTCTACAAGGATGGTCTGACACCATCAGAAAGAGCAATATAAAAATAATGGGCATAACAAAAGAAAAAGAGAGGAAGAAATAAATGTAGAACCTATTTAAACAAATAATTGATGAGGACTTCCCAAGCCTATGGAAAGAATTAGATCTTTGAATCAAAAAAGCAATCAGAACACTGACATACCTCAACCCAAACAGACCTTCTCCAAGGCACATTGTTATAAAATTGTCAAAAAACAATGACAAAGAAAAGAATCCTGAAGCCAGCTAAGGATAAAAAACAACAACACATAACATATAAAGGAAGATCATTAGGTTATTAACAGACTTCTGAGTAAAGACTCTACAAGCCAGAAGAGAGTGGACCTAAATATTCAAAGTACATAAAGAGAGAAATTTCTAGCCTAGAATACTATATTCATCAAAGTTATCCTTTAAATATGAAGGAGAAATAACTATTTTAAAACATAAAAAATATGAGGGAATTTATAAACAGAAACCATCACTGCAGGAAATACTTAAGGAAGTTATGCTACTGGATACAAAAAACATCATCCAGTATCATACTAAATGGTGAAAAAGTGAAGTATTTTCCTCTAAAATCAGAAATAAAACAAGGTTGCCCACTCTCTCCACTATTATTCAATGTAGTTATGGAAGTTTTAGCCACAGAAGTCAGGCGTCCATTTTGGGAAAGAAGAAGTAAAGGTATCACTATTTTGCAGATGGCATGATCCTTTATGTAGAAAACCCCAAAAACTCCACCAAAAATCTATTAGAAACAGTAATCCAATACAGTAAAGCAGGGCTCCCCAAACTACGGCCTGTGGGCCACATGCGGCCCCTTGAGGCCATTTATCTGGCCACACTTCTGGAAGGGGCACTTCTTTCATTGGTGGTCAGTGAGAGGAGGACGCATCCTGTGCTCCTGGAGTACTCTATGTGGCAGCACCGCAAAGCGCAGCGTCACTCACTTAAAGTACTACTTCCGTCTTGTTTTTTTACTTTAAAATAAGATATGTGCAGTGTGCATAGGGATTTGTTCATAGTTTTTTTTTATAGTCTGGCCCTCCAATGGTCTGAGGGACAGTGAACTGGTCCCCTGTGTAAAAAGTTTGGGGACCCCTGCAGTAAAGTCACCAGATACAAAATTAATATACAAAATCTACAGCTTTCCAATATGCCAACTATGAAACTTCAGAAAATTAACTGAAGGAAACAAGTCCTTTTCTAATTGGGAAAAAAACCAAGCAACACACCTAGGAATAAACTTAACAATGAAACTTCATAAAATGAACTAAAAAAGCAATTCCTTTTACAATTGCAACAACCAAAAAATAATAAAATAACAACAAAGGATAAACAACAAAGGATGTTAGAGATTTATATACTGAAAACTACAAGGCATTATTGAAAGAAATTGAAAAAGATGCAATGAAATGGAAAAATATTACATATTTATGAATTGGAAGAATCAACATAATTAAAATGGACATATTACTCAAAGCAATATACAAATTTAATGCAATCCTCATTAAAATCTCCATGTCATTCTTTAAAGAAATAGAATAAAAAGTCACCAGTTTTGTATGGAACCATAAAAACCTCTTAATAGTCAATGCAATCCTGTGAAAAAAGAATGAAGCTGGAGATTTCACAGTACCTGACTTTAAATTATAATACAGAGCCATGATAATCAAACCATCATGGTATTGGTAGTAAAAGAGATATATACACCAGTGGAACAGAATCAAGAGCCCAGAAATAAAACCACACACATATGGACAAGTAATCTTTGACAAAGAAGCCAAAACACAATGAATGAAAGAAAATCTCTTTAGTAAATGGTTCTGGGAAAATTGGAAAATCACATGCAAAAGAATGAAACTTGACTGTATCTTGTCTCCCCACACAAAAAGTAATTCAAAATGTATCAAGGATGTAAATATAAGATCTGAAACAATAAATTACATATAAAGAAACATAGGTACTAAACTTAAGGATCTTGGCCATAGAAAACATTTTGAATGTGACCCCAAAGACAAGGGAAGTAAAGGCAAAAATAAATGAATGGGACTATATCAAACTTAAAAGCTTATGCACAGGAAAAGAAATCAACAACAAAACAAAAAGGCAATCAACCAAATGGGAGATTATATTTACAACCAATGGCTTTGATAAGAGGTTAAAATTTAAAATTTATTTAAAAGCTCCCAAAAGTCAGCAACAATCAAACTATTCAATTAAAAAATGGGGAGGGGACCTGAACAGACATTTCTCTCAAGAAGACATACAGATTTTCAAAAGATATATGAAAGGATTCTCATCTTTGTTAGCTATTAGAGGAATGCAAATCAATACTACAATGAGATACAACCTCATACCTGTTACACTGGCTATTATCAACAAGACAGGTAATAACAAGTTTTGAACAAGCTGCAGGAGAAAAAAAAAAAACCCTCATTCACTGCTGGTTGGAATGTGAACTTGTACAACCATTATGAAGGATAATATGGTGGTTCCCCAGAAAATGAATAGAAGTACCATATGACCCAGCAATCCTGCTATTAGGTATCTACCCCAAAACTCAAATACAATGTTATTCCATAACTCCTGCACTCCCATGTTCATTGCCACATTATTTACAGTGGCCAAGCCATGAAATCAACCAAAGTGTTCTTCAATAGAAGATTAGATAAAGAAGATTTTGTACATATATACAATGGAATACTACTCAGCCATAAGAAATAATGTCATATTGCCATTCAAGACAGCATGGATGGACCTTAAGAACATTATATAAAGTGAAATAAGTAAATCAGAAAAAGCTAAGAACTATAAATTCACACGTTGATGAGATATAAAAATATGACTCATAGATATAGATAAAAGTGAAGTGGTTACTGGGAGGAGGGTGTTGAGGAAGAAGAGGTGGGTGGAGAGGAAAATGATTTGACTTTGGGTGATGGGTATACAACACAATCAACAGTTCAATTGCTATAGAAATATTTACCTGAAACCTATATACTCTTATTGATCAATGTCACCCCATTAAATTAAATTTTATAAATAAGATCTGACCTGTGGTGGTGCAGTGGATAAAGCATCGACCTGGAAATGCTGAGGTCGCCGGTTCAAAACCCTGGGCTTGCCTGGTCAAGGCACATATGGGAGTTGATGCTTCCTGCTCCTCCCCCCTTCTCTCTCTCTCCTCTCTCTCTCTCCCCCTCTCTTTCTCCTTTCTAAAATGAATAAATAAATAAAATCTTTTAAAATATTTATAAATAAGATAAAAACCATTAAAGAAAAATGCAAAAAATATGTAATCAATATCACTTTAAAATAAATTGCTCAAATGCTTCAGTCAAAAAATATAAGGTAGCTAAATGGATAACAAAGCAAGACCCATGTATTTGCTGTCTACAGGACACCTTCCTCTAAATAAAAAAATACACACAGACTTAAAGTAAAGGAATGGAAAAAGGTAGTTTATGCAATTGAAAGTTAAAAAAACAAGCTGAGGTAGTAATAATTATATCTGACACAATAGACTTTTAAACAATCTAAACTTACACTTAAAGGAATTTGAAACAAACTAAAAATTCTAAAGTGTGTAGAAGGAAGGAATTAATAAAGACCAAAGCATAGGCCCTGGCTGGTTGGCTCAGCGGTAGAGCGTTGGCCTGGCGTGCGGGGGACCCGGGTTCGATTCCCGGCCAGGGCACATAGGAGAAGCGCCCATTTGCTTCTCCACCCCCCCTTCCTCTCTGTCTCTCTCTTCCCCTCCTGCAGCCAAAGCTCCATTGGAGCAGAGATGGCCTGGGCGCTGGGGATGGCTCCTTGGCCTCTGCCCCAGGTGCTAGAGTGGCTCTGGTCACGGCAGAGCAACGCCCTGGAGGGGCAGAGCATCGCCCCCTGGTGGGCAGAGCAGCGCCCCTGGTGGGCGTGCCAGGTGGATCCCGGTCGGGTGCATGCGGGAGTCTGTCTGACTGTCTCTCCCCGTTTCCAGCTTCAGAAAAATACAAAAAAAAAAAAAAAAAAAAAAAAAGACCAAAGCATAAATAAATTACATAGAGAATTAAAAATATAAAATATCAATAAAACCAAGAGCTGGCTCATTGGAAAGATAAACAGGATTGATTAACCTTTTACTCGACTCATCAGAAAAAAAAAGAGAGAGGACACAAATAAATAAAAGCAGAATTGAAAGAGTAGAAGTAATAACTGACAGCAAAAAATATAAATAATTGTAAAAAATATTATGAACAATTATATGCCAAAAAATTGGATAACCTGGATAAAATTGCTAAATTTCTAGAAATATGCAATATTTTAAAACTAAATCAAGAAGAATCAGATAGTTTAAACAGACAGATTACAGCTAGTGAAAGTGAAGCAGTAATAAAAAACCTCCAAACAAGCAAAAGTGCCAGGCTGGATAGATTCACATGTTAATTTTACAATTCAAAAAAAAATTAATACCTATTCTCAAACTATTCCAAAGAATTCAAGAGGAAGGAAGAATGTCAATCTCATTTTTTGAGGTCAGCATTATCTTAATTCCAAAACCAGATACCAACACTGCAAAGAAAGAAAACTATAGGCAAATATATCCTTGATGAAAATAGATGGAAAAACCTTCAGCAAAACTTTAGCAATCTGGATCCATTAATACATTACAAAAGTCATACATCATGAACAAGTGGTATTTATTCTAGGGATTCAAGGTTGGTACAGCATCTGCAAATCAATAAATATGATACACCACATAAGCAAAATGAAAGTTAAAAATCATATGAACATATCAATAGCTGCAGAAAAAACTTTTGATAAAATTCAGCACAAATTTATCTTAAAAACTCTCAGCAAAGTGGGAATTAAGGTTACACACACCAATGTAATAATGACCATATATGAGAAATCCATAGCCAACCCATACTCAATGGATAAAAACTACATGTTTCCCTTAAGATCAGGAACAAGACAGGGATGTCTGCTATCACCACTCTTCAATATAGTACTGGCAGTCATTGCCACAGTAAGCAGACAAAAAGAAGAAATAAAAGGCTTCCCAGTTGGAAACTCATTATTTGCAAATGACATTATACTGTATATAGAGAACCCTAAAGGTTTCATTAAAAACTACTAGAATTGATCAATTAATTTAGTAATGTAGCAGTAATTTAGTAATGTATAAAATTAATTTTGTAATTTAGTAATTACACAATAAATAGTCTGAAATCAGTTGCATTTTTATATACAAATAATGATTTATTAGAAAAGGGGGTCAAGAACACAATACCATTCAGAATTGCTTCAAAAAAGAATACCTAGGAATAAATTTATCCAAGGATGTTAAAGACCTGTACTGAGAAAATTATAGGACACTGAAGGAAGTAACTAAAGAAGATACAAACAAGTGGAAGTGTATACCATGTTCATGGATAGGAATAATTAACATCCTTAAAATGTCCATATTTCCCACAACAATCTATAGATTCAATGCAATTCATATCAAGATACTAATGGTGTATTTCACAGAACCAGAACAAAGATTCCAAAAATTTATATGAAATCACAAAAAACCCTGAATAGCCACAGCAGTCTTGAAAATGAAGAACAAAGTTGGAGGAGTCACACCACCTGACATCAAACTATACTACAAGGCCATAATAACCAAAAGAGCATCATGGTACTGGTATAAAGAGGTGCATATAGATGAATGGAACAGAATATAGAGACCAAAAATAAACCCATGCCTATATAGTCAATTAATATTTGAGAAAGGAGGCAAGGCCATACAATGGGGTAAAAACAGTCTATTCAATAAACGGTGTTAGGAAAATTGGACAGATATGTGCAAAAAATGAAACTGGACCCCTTTCTTACATTATAGACAAGAACAGACTAAAAAGGGATGAAACACTTAAATATTAGACTCTAAACTCTAAGAATTCTAGAAGAAAACGTAAGGAGTAAAATCTCAAACATTTCTGGTAGAAATATGTTTTCTGATATAGCTCCTCAGGCAAAGGAAACAAGAGAAAAAATAAACAAATTGTCGTATCAATAAAATGAAAAAACACTAAATGGGAGAATATATTTGCTGTTCCATCTGATAAGGGATAATATCCAAAACTTATAAAAATCTTATAAAACTAAACACCATAAAAACAAACAATCCAATTCAAAAATGGGCCAAAGACCCAAATAGACACTTTTCTAAAGAGGACATACAGATGACCAATAGACCTATGAAAAAATGGTCAACATCACTATTCATCAGAAAAATACAAATTAAAACCACAATGCGATATCATCTAACACCTGTCAGAATGTCTATGATTAATTAATCAACAAACAACAAGTGTTGACAAGGGTGTGAAGAAAAGGGAACCGTCATGCACTGTTGGTGGGAATGCAGACTGGTACATCCACTATGGAAAACAGTATAGAGTTATTTCAAAAAATTAAAAATGGAATTGCCTTTTGACCTAGTGAATTGCCTATATTCCCATTTCTGGAAATATATCCTAAGAAACCTAAAACTAATTTCAAAGAATATATGCATTTGTATCTTCATTGTAATGTTATTTATAATCACCAAGATCTGAAAAAAAGCTCATGTGCTCATCAGTAGATGGGTGGAGAGAAAAGCTGTGGTACATTGACACAATGGAATACCACGTGGCCAAAAAATAGAAGGAAATCATACTTGTTAAGACAGTATGGATGAGCCTAGAGATCATTATGCTAAGTGGAAGAAACCAGTCATGAAAAGACAAATACCATATGATTTTACTCATATGTGGACTCTAATAAATAAATTGAACTAACAAGAACAAAAGAGACAGACTCATACATAGAGAGCAGGCTGACAGCTGTCTGGGGTGGGTTTGTGAGGAAGGCGGAGGGATAGAGCAAAAAAAAAAAGGACCAACAGAAAAACTCATGGACACAGACAATAATGTGGAAGTTAGTGGTGGAGGAGGTTATAGAGGCATAAATTATGTTGGATTAAGTCTTGACTTGGGGGATTCAGCATACACTACAGTATAAAGAGATGTGTTGTAGAATTGGACCCCTGAAACCTCTATTATTATGTTAACTAGTGTCACCCTAATAAATTCAATAACAAATATTCTTACCATCAAATATCAAGTTATAAGTAGAAAATATGTCTACTCATGTAAACCCATTTGACATATTTCAATACATCCTGAGGGATTTCATTTACATACAAGGTACAAAATTTGGCATGCCATGAAATGATACTGATTCCTTTTGCTTATTTTTAAAAAATGAATTAACTTCAACTTAGTAAATATCCTGTGTCTATTACATACAGGTCATCATGCTAAGAACTTTGGGAGATATAAAATGGAGTAATATATGATTTTGGACCTCATAAAATAAAGGCCAAATTATAAGATGAAGCAGAGCATTTTAAGCCCCATAAGAGAAATATTACTCTCTGGAAGATCTAACATTATCTAGGTTGATCATCAAAAAATGGCTCCATGATGGAAGACACATTTGATCTGTGCTTTGATAACTGAAGATTATCAGGAGATCCTGCATATGAAGAGGACAGCATAAACAAAGACACATAGACAGGATTTAGTCCAGGGTCGGGAACCTTTTTGGCTGAAAGAGCTATGAACACCACGTATTTTAAAATGTAATTCCATGAGAGCTATACGACCCGTGTATGTTACGCATTATCCAATAAAAATTTGGTATTGTCCCGAAGGACAGCTGTGATTGGCTCCAGCTACCCGCAACCATGAACATGAGCCAAATGAAATGAATGGATTGTAATACATGAGAATGTTTTATATTTTTAATGTTATTATTATTTTTATTAAAGATTTGTCTGAGAGCCAGATGCAGCCATCAAAAGAGCCACATCTGGCTCGCAAGCCGTAGGTTCCCGACCCCTGATTAGTCAACTTGGGTGTATCATTGGGCAAACACAGAATAACATGGAAGCTAAATAGCAAAAACTGATCACATAAAATATAAGACCTTTTAATATCAAGGGAATTAGTGGACAAAGGTAGGCAACTTTTTAAAACTTTTTCTCAGGCAAATGAAATAGTCAGAATTGTAATTGTATCTTTTTTTCTACAGTATATTCATAGGACTTATTTATTTTATAACTGCAAGTTTGTATCTTTTGACATAATCTTGCATTAACACATTATCTTGAGTGTTTTGGAGCATTACCACTTGAAGAGCAAATGCAATAGTGTGAGAGGTTATGAGGTTCTAATGATAAGAATAGGAAAGATAGGGTGATATGAACAATGAAGGTATACTTTCTAACACTCAGTGGCTAATTAGACGGTGGTAAGGGGTGTGTGTAACCAATTACTCCCAAAATTTAGTGATTTAAAGCAACAATTAATCTTATCTCTTGTAGTTCCTAAGTTTTAGCAATTTGAAAGTGATTTGGCTAGGTGATTCTGGCTTGGGATATCTCACGATGTTATGGATAGATATCAGTTAAAGCTGCAGTTGTCTAAAGGGTTAAATTGGACTGGACAACCCACCCCCAGGATTTACTTAACACAGCTGGCAAGTCAGTGCTGGCTGTTAACAGGAGGCTTCAGTTCCTCCCTATATACCTCTCCATGGATTGTTTGAATATTCTCATAACATGGTAAGTGGTTTCCCTTAGAAGAAGTGATCAAGGAATCCAAAACAAATGCTGAAAATTTTTTTTTATTAACTTAGCTTCAGAAGTTTCACAAAATCACTTCTTCAGAATCCTATTGGTCACGTAGGTCAGCCCTAATTCTAAGTAAGAGGGTACAGATACCAGAAAAATATTATTAGTGAGCCTCTTTGTGGCTGTCTACTGAAGTGTAGTTTTCTTTTGGGGAAAGAATTTTCTACTTTATTTCTCAAGATCCTAGTTCATAATTGATCTGAAAAATGAAAGATGGTTTTGAGCTTTTGAGCATGTATAGTTGGGAGAATTCTAGCTCCACATTTTATAAAAATAGAGATGAAGAAGCTTAAAAGGAAAATATATAACTTTGATTTATTTTACATATTTTTAGGAGTGAAATACAAAGAAGAATGTATTTATTTAATTTTAACCCTTCAAATCTCAAAGACCAATTCAAAGAGACAAAATTCAACATGTTATTTTTTTTTATATTCAGTTACTTCAAAGTATATGAATTGCATTGTGAATAAGACATGCCAAGAATCATTGCTTTATTTTGATGAACCTTATGCTTTTCAGTAAATACTAAATTATTGGAGAACATTGGAGAAATTTCAGAAAAGCTTCTTAACAATTATAGTCCTCACAGAGATATAAAGGGTAAAATAGTGATGAATTCACTTGCTGGCAAATTCCAAAAGAATCATAATAGACACTTTGTACAGATGTATTTTTTTTTGTCATAAACCAAATCCCTAATCTCTGTTGTCATTTTATGGTAACAGATAATGTGACTGCATCTATCTACTCTAATCACACAAAGCCAGATTCATTTAATAACATGCAGCCTCAGGGCTACGTCTGGCCCTGCTGAATCCCTACTGGTGTTGTTCTTTTATTCTGGGTTTAAGGCTTCATTATCCCTTTCATTACTTATTAGAACTGGAAATAACACTCAAATAGAGATTTTTAAATGCAAATGTAAGTGTTCATGTGAGGGAGACTATGATAGTTTCTTATATCCTATCTAATTCCATTGTAAAGCATCATATCCTTGTGTTGTTATCATGGGTATATAACCTGTTCACTAATATATAATTTTTGAGATTTGCAAGATAGTTTGCCTTAAACATCCAACCATTAGCAGTACACTAAAATTGCTTTAGCGTCTAATTTCTAACTATTCTCCATCCTGGATTAAGTGACATAAATGATAGATACTCTAGTGTCTATCTATAAAGAGAGTTTTAAAATGAACTACATCTTTTAAAACCTAACTGAACAATTACTCAATTTATTCTTTTCACTGTAATTTGAATGAAAATGTTTCTTGGCAAATCCATTTTAGCACAGGATTAATCAATCGTGTATTTGTCCCAAAGATTAGAGCAATACTGTATGCCACCTGCCCAATCTGTCACTGGCTGCAATGAGGGAAATTTTAGGTGACACTACCAACTCTTCCAAGTACAGGGGTGCTAAACAGGCATATACCTAAGTGGTGAAGCATCTGAGAAATGGTTAACACAAGAGCCATTATGTTTGAGAGGAAAAGACAAGAACATTGCTACTAGAGTTACACATTGGGCATTTTGGTTTTTTTAAGTATTTAAATATTTAATTTAGCCTGTCTTTTTAGAAGAATAACATTTTTAAACAAAACTCACTTTGGAACCATAGCACTGAGAAAGAAAAGCTGCTATCAGTATATCATAGTTGTTACGGATAAGAAATAATCCAAAGTGTATAAATATTTGCCAGAAGAAATGTGAGGATCTTCCAACAGTAATTGTATAATACTTCTGGAGACAGAGACAAAAATGTTTTGAATCGCATTCAGTTCCCATGTGCTTCTCAAGCAGTTAAACTGCACTGAGGATTTTATCTATGGCTCATGTCCATCATTAGCATCTTTCCAAAATCTGTGGCTCACAGAGAGAAACGTGGACTATAAACTGGGAAAAGTGACCCAAGAAAAGTAATGCAGCTTTTATTTTTTTGATGATTGTTGTTCTTTTTATGACATTTATAATATCAGGGGAGTCAAATTTTAAGTTAATTTCCTTGATAGTTTGTGCTTATTTTATCTTGCTTAAGAAGAAATCCTTTCCTAACTTTAAGTCTCAAATATATGTTTAATATTTCTTTAGATTAAAAAAAATAACTCTTGTTTTAATTCAGTTGGAACTGCTTTATAAGGTATAATGATTCCAATTTCATTTTATTACCACATGTGGATAATGAATTTCATATAGATAAATAACCAAATTTTCACTGATTAATCATTCTATCTTTGTCACATGCACAGGTCCCATTTATTTCTGTGTATCTTTCTGTGCTCTATATTCTTTGTTTACTATTTTCTATCCCTTTGCCAAAACCTCACTTTCTTTTTTTTATTTTTATAAATAAATTTTTATTTTAATGGGGTGACATCAATAAATCAGGGTACATATAATCAAAGAAAACATTTCCAGGTTATCTTGTCATTTAGTTCTGTTGCATACCCATTACCCAAAGAGAGATCGTCCTCCGTCACCCTCTATCCAGTTTTCTTTTTTTTTTTCTTTTTTCTTTTTCTTTTTTTTTTTGTATTTTTCTGAAGCTGGAAACGGAGAGAGACAGTCAGACAGACTCCCGCATGCACCCGACCGGGATCCACCTGGCACGCCCACCAGGGGCGCTGCTCTGCCCACCAGGGGGCGATGCTCTGCCCCTCCGGTGCGTCGCTCTGCCGCGACCAGAGCCACTCCAGCGCCTGGGGCAGAGGCCAAGGAGGCATCCCCAGCACCCGGGCCATCTCTGCTCCAATGGAGCCTTGGCTGCGGAAGGGGAAGAGAGAGATAGAGAGGAAGGAGGGGGTGGGGGGTGGAGAAGCAAATGGGCGCTTCTCCTATGTGCCCTGGCCGGGAATTGAACCGGGTACCCCGCACGCCAGGCCGACGCTCTACCGCTGAGCCAACCGGCCAGGGCCTATCCAGTTTTCTTTGTACCTCTCCCCCTCCTCCTCCCCCTCCCCCTCTCCTTCCTTCCCTCCCCCTACCCCCCGTAATCACCACACTCCTGTCCATGTCTCTTAGTCTCACTTTTATATAAACCTCACTTTCTTAACCACAATGAATTTTTGTAATATGTTGTGATGACTCAACACACCAGTCTCTGTCATTGTTCCTTCCTCCCCCCTCAATTTGCCTTCATTATTATTAGCCACTTGCTTTTTCAAATAATTTTAGAATTATATTCTTAGGTCTCATAGAAACTGGGAACTGGTAGGATTTTTATTGAAACTGCCTTAAAATTATAGATTGAGGAATAGCTGATATATTCATACTATGTGCCTTCTCATTCTAGAATATGATATATAATTCAAGTTATCAAACTCTTTTTAGAACCTTAAAAATGTTTGGTAATTTGATACATTTAACTCTTTTATGCTATTTTTGGCATTTTTATGCCTTTTGTATCTTTTCTGATGTTGACAGTTGAATATTTCCTTCAGTCTTGTCAGTAATAACAGTTACTTTATTTTCCCCCCTTTATTAGATTTCTTTATCTGTAACTAAACAAGTTTCTGACTTAGGTGAAAGGAATAGGGGTGCTATTCATCAGCAACCTAATACTCCAACATCTTGGAACATTGGTTGGAAACCTTGAGCTGATATTTGAGGAAGAAAAGATTCATATTCCTAATACAGCTTGGGCAGGAGGCATATGGTGTTAATGCTTTCCTAAGTCATGCAGTTTTTTGGCATTGGTGGGGTTAAAACTGGCCCAGGCAGGAAAAATCTCAGTAAGGGTAGAAAACAGAGCTTTAGACTGACCTCACCATGGTCCGTATCATGTAGATTTTAACCAAACAATCTCTGCCAACACAAGGGTTAAATGACAAAAGGAGAAAGCCATTAAGAATGCTTATTTCAAAACAAGCTGAGTTTTCCAAGTATTTAAACTTTCCTGGCATTTGTGCATAGTGGAAAACGAAAAATGAAAAAGAGAGAAAACTTTTGTTATTTTCCTAACCAAAAATATATCCTGAAGTTTTAAAATTTCAAACAACAGAAAAAATCGTGAGGGATACACACCAACAGTATGTGTGGTTAGTGCCTGGCATAGGTAGTTAATGCTGGTTCAGAAGTCCCAATTTCCTCTTAATGTAATTTTGGACTATATTTACGGCTAATATAGTAGAATGGAGTGAATTTTAGAAAATGTTTGAGAGCAGGATCATGACCTTTGTTTGTCTAATTGGATACTCTTTTTTTTTTTTTTTTTTTTTCTCTCTTGATATATTGAATCTTTAGTGAATGATCAAGGATGTGGAGGTAATATTCATTAGAACTATTTATATAATGCTCTGTTTCTATCCCATCCCATCCCATCCCATCCCATCCCATCCCATCCCATCCCATCCTATTTCATTTCATTTAAAAATTCTAGCCAGGACTCACAAATTGATTTCACATCTCACTATAATCCCTGACCTGAAATGTGAAAATCACTGTACTAAGCTATTAGTGATACATGATTTCTGATGTAAGTCTTCCTTTTTTTATCACAATTCTGAAGTTTAACTATTAATAATCCTTTTCAGATGACAAATCTATCATTTTATGACATATGCTAGAAATTGAACAAATAAAAGTGCTAAAATATTTAGGCACTTCAAATTTCTGCTTAAATAATACTACTTTTTGTCATATTTTATTTTATTTTTGTTTATTTTAAAATTATTTTTTAAATTTTCAATTACAGTTGACATACCCCCTTTATTCCTTAGGAGTTACCTAGATTTCTGTTTCTTTTTGTATACTGTTGCTGTCAATTTTGTGAGCTTTACACTAAATTCCACTACATTATCTTTTGATCTCAACCCAACTCAGTTTCTGCTTATAACTCAACTTAAAATAGTTCATAACTTTAAACAGAATAATGCTTATGAAAATGGAAATATAATTGGCATTTTGATAATTTTCCCTCTTAAAATGAATGTTTAATAAGGATTTAAGTTTTGCCTGACCTGTGGTGGCACAGTGGATAAAGTGTTGACCTGTAATGCTGAGGTCACTGGTTCAAAATATAGACTTTACTGGTCAAAGCACATATGAAAGTTGATGCTTTCTGCTCCTCTCCCCTTCTCTCTCTCTTCAGTAAAATAAATAAGTAAAAATTTAAAAAAATGAAACCTTTAAAAAAAGTTTAAATTGCATTTTCTAGTATGCACCTTTGAGAGAGGATCAGGTGATTGGGTATGGCAGTATGTAGGAGACGACTCAGCACCAATATAAATGGCAGTTAACTGCGGAGCAAGGGTTACTTGGAGACAAGAGATCTTGGAGTATGTTAGCCATAGGGAGACATTGGCCTGAGTTACTTGAATGCAAGTATGCACGATTCTTAGAGGAATGCCTCCAAGAACCAGATGTCCTTTGTGATTGATAAGCTCTGGGACTCTGACTCTTCTTGTGTCCTTGTTCATGAAAGAATCAGTAGATGTGCAGGGTTGGGGATGAAATGGATGGGAAAAAAGGCTTGTGTAACTTTCTAGTTTTATCTGCTGAGCTATGGCTTTTGGAACTCAATAAATATGCAGTGGTGCAGTTTCTCGGAGCTGATTTTGCCCAAGAGTTTCAGCCCTCTGCCCATTTACTTGCATCTGGTGTGTCTTTTGTCTCGTGAGCCCGAACCATGAAGAATTTCGTAAAAGCAGTATGTTTCAAGCTGTGCAGTTCAAGAAGTGAAAGACACATTTATTAATTGCTAGTTATTACTGCAATTATAATAAAACCAAGATCCTGATTAAAATATCTTCAGAAAATTGATTACAGTGAAAATCATTTAACTAACAAGCTTATTGTTCTGCCTTAAGTATGAATATTTATAAACTTTTAATCTCTAATTCTTTAGTGCCTATTACATCAGTTACATGTGTATATTATACATCTATATTCATATATAGCTGTAAGGTATTTTTCCCCGTTGAGAAGGAAGGAACAGGTCTCGGAGCCACCAAATGTGGTAAGTTCAAAAGGCTTTATTCAGTACAAAGCGTTCCCCGGACGAGACTCACTGGCGTGCAAGATGGAGGGTCAGGAAAAAAATCGCACATGGAGAGACCGCGCGTGTATATTTAAAAAAAGAGTCCCTCTAGGTTAGTCGGGCTAATATGACGTAGAGAAATCTTACTGGCTGACAGTCAATCGCCTTTGTTTCCAAGGAGTCCTAGGAAGTTTCTTTTTGGCACGCTTGACTGTGGGCAGTCCTAGCCAAAGTTCCCAGAGCCTAAGTTCCCCACGTGACCAGCCCTCTATCCACCGACCTTACAATAGCTACTTCACAGTAAGTGAAGATAGGATGCTGAATAAATGTACAGAAACTTTGTTATATGGCCTGTATTAAATATATAATAAGAAATCAATGTAAAGGAAGAACAGATTGGGGATGGGCTAACTGTGATGGGTCGAGTTAACATTACATTAACGAAGCTCAATCTTTAGGAACCTTCACTTGAGCAGACCACTTCCAAGTATTTCACTGGTTATTACAATGATATATCCTTTCTCTTAAAGATTTATTCACCCCAAATTACATAAACTTGTATAAAAAAGATGTGATACATATATACAGTGTAATACTACTTTGCCATAAGACATGATGTTATATTGCCATTCACGACAACATGGATGGAGCTTAAGAACATTATGCTAAATTAAATAAGTAAATCAAGAAAAGCTAAGAACTATATGATTTGACAAATGAATGGGATATAAAAATGAGACTCCTGGACATAGACAAATGTGAAGTGGTTACCAGAGGGAGGAGGGTGGTGGGTAGAAGAGGGTAAAAAGGCACAAATATATGATGACAGAAAATAATCTGACCTAAAGTGATGGATACACAATGAAATCAACATTCAAATATTATAGAGATGTTAACCTGTAATCTATGTATTGTTATTGATCAATGTCATTCCATTAAATTTAATTTCAAAATTAAAAAATAAAAGAAAATATGCAACTGACAGAGATGACCAAGAGATTAACTGACCTTTTTCCTGATTGGTTTTTATTTCATGTGTAAGTTCCATTTTATTGGGGGCCCTTTAAAAAGACGAATAAACCTTGGTGCTTCATGATTGGTAGAGTGTTGATGGTTAAAGTAAAATTAGTTAGAACATTATGGGTCTAGAACCATGAACACTCTGTAAACATGTCTTCTTTTTTAAAAAATTTAATTTAATGTATTGAGATGACAGGTTTACCAAAGTATACAGATTTCAGGTATACAACTCAATATAACACCATCTACATATCACGTTGTTCATCCCGAACCCCATGCAAAGTCTCTTTCTGCCCCATCTCTCTCCTTTGCCCTCCTCCCCCTACCTCCACAGCCTCTTTCCTTCTGGCTATTGCCACCCTATTGTCTGTATCTATATGCTATGTCTATATGTTTTTTGGCATGCCTTCTAGCAAGTAAGCTTATTAATAGGAGATAGCTCATTGTTTTCTCAGCTCATTAGAAACCTCACTAGAAACAATCATTTTCTAAATATCAATATACCTTACGAATACTTCTGCACTTCCAGGTTTTTAAGGCTACTAACCTAATTGGTACTAACAGCAATTCTTCTCTCTCTCTCTCTCTCTCTCTCTCTCTCTCTCTCTCTCTTTCTCTTGTTCCAAATAGTAGGATATAGTGACAATCTATAGGTACATAAATTAAAAATTTTAACTCCCCCACTGTTCCTATGTATGACTTGTTTGCTGCTCTTCAAAAATTTAAGCTCCTTCTCATTAAACAGAAGACTGTTTTTGCTCTTTTCCTCTTTCTATAATCTGTACTAAATGTCCAGTGTTAAATAGAATAACTGATGTAGACCTCCTGAAAATGACCACAGTCAATGTTGAACTCATTTCAATGACAATAGAGCATATTGAGGATATTTTTTGTTTTACAGAACAATATCCACACTAAATTTAGAATAATTTATGTTGTTATCTCCAATATAGGTGTTTCCTATATTTAAATACTATTTTAATATCATGATTAATCAGTTAACTTTTTAACACTAGCAGGAAAAGTTTAACTTCTCCTTAAATCTGAAACAAAACAAAATGTGTATATGCTTGTGAACATAGACACACTTTAGATGTTTAAGCAATATTTCAGCATATATTTAAGTAATAGGCACTATAGGCAGTACAGAGGTTGGAAATGACTGGCACACTGCATAACCAGCTAATCACATCAGTTTGTTGGAAATTAATTAATGTCTGTCCTCCAAGTTAGGAGGTGAGTTGGAAAAACCAGAAATACAATAGGATGAGCCATTTGTATATAGTTTTGGCAAAACATTCCGCAACTCTCAGATAAAGAAAAGAAGAGTCAAGAAAAAAAAAGAGTATAAAAGACTACAGAGGTAGTACAGTGTGATACTCATTTTTGCCTTGGTGATGTTGCTTGCTTGTTTATTTCAGCCCAATGATTGTTGCTTTCATGCTTGTTCAGCCCTTCTCTCCAAGATGAATCCTGGTTGTTTGGTGTTGATGATTATGTAGTAATTCTGAATAGTAGTCTCTAGAGCTGTCTCTTTGTGTTAGAGATGACAAGAAACATCAAGGAGACTTATGGAGGATGGAGTAGAGGAAACAAAGAAGATGTATTTAAGCATAAAACAGGAAAACAGAGAGAGCAATATGAAAAAGGACTCATGGAATGTTAAAGATTGATGGATTTCACAGGCCACTGAGTTCTAGCCCTTTGTCTCCAGAAAGAAATTGAGACCCAAAGGTATTAAAAGGATTGCTGAAGACCACAGGAATTTCTCAATTTGATATATTTTCTTTACTCTAAGTTGGCAATAAAACTGTGGTGAGGAACTGTGGCGGTAATCGCAGGGAAGTTTTCATATGGCCCACACTTCTCCACAATGGAAAAGTTTCACTCTTATAAATATTATTCTTGTGTTCTTGCTTCATCCAACCCTCAGTATTCAATTTTGAGTAATCCTGCTGCCATTCAAAAGGGCTACTATTGCATAAGGCACCAGAATGTTTTAAAAATACTCCACTCTTTAGTTTATCTTACTTTTTCAGACTTGAGAAAAAGCCATTTGAAGCAAATAATATAATTGTGGTAACTTTTTGGTGGTTTTGGTTCTCAAAATTAAGCTAAAATCAATCTACTACAAATGAAAGATCCCGACCAGTGGTGGTGCAGTGTATACAGCATCAACCTAGAACACTGAGTTTCCCCAGTTTGAACCCCTGAGGTCACTGGCTTAATTACAGGGTATCTGGTTTAAGCACGGGATCCCAACGTCACAGGCTTGAGCTCAAAGGTCGCTGGCTTGAGTCCAAGGTTGCTGGCTTGAACAAGGGGTCACTTTCTCTGCTTGGGCTCCCTGGTCAAGGCATGTATGAGAAGCAATCAATACACAGCTAAAGTGAAGCAACTATGAGTTGATACCTCTCTCTCTCTCTCTCTCTCTCTCTCTCATCAATAATAATAAAGCCCTACTGAAAAACCAAACCGGATCTGTGTGAATTAGTGTCAGGGTTCCACGTCAGGCATCTGCACTACCACAACCTTTTTTCTATTCACAAAACTGGACACTGGTGAAAATAGCAACAAATACAACCAAGGACAAGTTTCATTGAAATGTCCCTATCTCCATGTTATTATAAATGATCCGATGTCATCATTTCTTATGGTTGAGTAGTTTTCCATAGTATATATGTACCAAAGCTTTTTAATCCACTTGTCCTCTGACAGACACTTGAGCTGTTTCCAGATCTTCGCTATTGTGAACAATGCTGCCATAAACATGGGGGTGCATTTCTCCTTCTGGAACCGTTCTATGGTGTTCTTGGGGTATATTCCTAAAAGTGGGATAGCTGGTTACAATAACGGATGGGCCTTGATAACATTTTATGGAGTGAAATAAGTAAATCAGAAAAAACTAAAAACTATATGAACCCATACATAGATGGGACATAAAAATGAGACTCAGAGACTTGGACAAGAATGTGATGGTAACAGGGGGTGTGGTGGGGGGGTGGGGAGGGGGCGAGGAAGTAGAGGGGGGTGGGAGGGAGGGGGACAAAGAAAACCAGATAGAAGGTGACGGAAGACAATTTGACTTTGGGTGAGGGGTATGCAGCATAATCAAATGTCAAAATAATCTGGAGATGTTTTCTTGAAACATGTACCCTGATTTATCAATGTCACTGAATTAAAATTAATAAAAATAAGATAAAAAAGAGAAATGTCCCTATCTCAAAATAATGCAGGGAACAAACTCAACTGTATCAAATATCTGTTTTATTATCCTTATTTAATGTCATTTATTTGCAACATATAACCAGATACAACTATTTCTGAAAGGTGTCTGGATTTACATCCACTGAGGTGAAAGAAATTGCCCACAAGAACTCATCTGATTCGTGATTGCTGTAACTCATATCAACATAAACAATAACCCCCACACTCACATATGCATACAATTTAAAAGATAACTTATTAAGGATATCCTGACATAGATTGTTCACCATAATACTTGATTTCTCATTTTATTCTACTCTGTGAGTCAGTTCCAATAAATGGCATTAGGTCTCAAAGTTGGCCTCAATCGAAGAATTTATATAATTACAAAAAGTGAATTCTATGAAAATTAGCTATTCTTCTTTTTTTTTTTTTTTTTGACAAGGACAGAGAGAGAGTCAGAGAGAGGGATAGATAGGGACAGACAGGAAGGGAGAGAGATGAGAAGCATCAATTTTTCATTGTGACATTTTAATTGTTCATTGATTGCTTTCTCATATATGCCTTGACCATGGGGCTACAGAAGACCAAGTAACCCCTTGCTCAAGCCAGCGACCTTTGATCCAAGCTGGTGAGCTTTGCTCAAATCAGATGAGCCTGTGCTTAAGCTGGCGACCTCGGGGTCTCGAACCTGGGTCCTCTACATCCCAGTCCAACGTTCTATCCACTGTGCCATATCCTGGCCAAGCTAATATTTTTTATTGATTAACTTAAATCTTAAAAATGAAATTTTATTAAAGCAAAAAACCCCACATAAACACAGACAACAGTATGGTGATTACAAGAGGGAGAGGGAGGTGGAGGAGGTAGAAGAGTAAAGGGGAGATAAATGGTAATAGAGATTAGATTTGAGGTGAACACACAGTACAATGTACAGATGATTTAGTATAGAACCATCCACCTGAAACTGATATAATTTCATTAACCAATTACCCTAATAAATCTAATTTTAAAACAAGAGTTATGAAGCCAAGTAAGGGGAATACTAACACTTTAATTTTTTAATGTTGGAAGGGGGTAGCCTGTAGAGAACATATGCAGGAAGGAGAATTTTAGGGTGTTATGAATGTGTAAAACATTCATACAATATGAAAGTAAACATGGAGAAAAGTTGATGTCACACCCAAGAAATTTGTGAGTATATATAGAAGGAGAAACAGTAATAAAAAGAAATGAGAATATGCCTGACCAGGCGGTGGCGCAGTGGATAGAGCGTCAGACTGGGATGTGGAAGGACCCAGGTTCGAGACCCCGAAGTCACCAGCTTGAGTGTAGGCTCATCTGGCTTGAGCAAAAAGCTCACCAGCTTGGACACAAGGTCGCTGGCTCAAGCAAGGGGTTACTCAGTCGGCTGTAGCCCCACGGTCAAGGCACATATGAGAAAGCAATCAATGAACAACTAAAGTGTCGCAACGAAAAACTGATGATCGATGCTTCTCATCTCTCTTTGTTCTATCTGTCTGTCCTTATCTATCCTTCTCTCTGACTCTCTCTCTGTCCCTGTAAAAAAAAAAAAAAGAAATGAGAATATAATGAAAATCATGAGTTGTTTAGGCAAAAGAAGTAAAAAACATGGAGTTAGGAATGATGTAAAAACATATAAGAAAATAGTTTGTTCATTTATTCTTTGAATTGCTGCTCTGTGTCAAGCTATGTATTAGGTATTCAGCAAAGCTAATGAATAAGAAAGTTATGGTCCCTATCCACAAATCCACAGGTCTTTGGGTGAGTCTCCACCCCCCCGCTTATTTATTTATTTATTTTTGGACTTTGAGCATCTCTTAAAATCCAACCTGGACAATGAATTACAGTTACAAGGCCTGTTTCTTTCAAAAGACAAAGTGCCTGTGGGTCATTGTGCAAAAATTTCTCTAAAGCTGACGTGGCAACAATGGTCCCATTGGTGACATCCTTCTGGAGTCATTAGACTTCTTTTTTGTTGTGGCTGTTACTGTTGATTTTATGTACCCCTAGAGAACTCACCAGGTGAGAAAGTAGAAGAAACAATTTTTCTTCAGTACACTACAGCATCCAAGGAGAATTCCCCTGGTACAATCCCAAGACAGCCTTGCAAAAAGAATCTCTTTAGTTGGAAAAATATTATATTGAATAAGAAAAAGAGATTCTATATATAGTCCAGGTTACAGTGCTCATATCTTTCTAGAAGTTTAGATGCTCATGAGGTCCCACACCTGTTAACTTTAATAATTTAAAAAAGCCAATATAAGGCATATGGTAAGAATAAAATACTGTTTTTTCCTTATTTATTCATCCATTTCTTTATTTATTTCTTTTTCCAAGCAAATCAGAACAGTGCTGTGCATAAAAATAAATTCCCATGATTCTAAGGAATTATGATTTCTAAGAAAAATTCAATAAATCTAGAGATTTGGTGATATGTCTGCTTAGTTAACCAGTCACTCTTATGAAGTTTAGCTTGCATGAGGAGATAACACCAGAGGGTTCAGTTTCCCATCTGGCTAAAGCCACCCACATTTTTTTCAAAGACAAAAAACACTTTGTATCCTCCAGATTGATTTGCTAAAAGACAAATATAAGATGAGAGTGGCAAAAAAGAATAGAAAGTTCTCTTAGGTATGTATTTTTTTTTTTCATTTTTCTGAAGCTGGAAACGGGGAGGCAGTCAGACAGACTCCCGCATGCGCCCGACCGGGATCCACCCAGCATGCCCACCAGGGGGCGATGTTCTGCCCCTCTGGGGCGTCGCTCTGCTGCATTCAGAGCCATTCTAGCGCCTGAGGCAGAGGCCACAGAGTCATCCCCAGTGCCCGGGCCATCTTTGCTCCAATGGAGCCTCCGCTGCGGGAGGGGAAGAGAGAGACAGAGAGGAAGGAGAGGGGGAGGGGTGGAGAAGCAAATGGGCGCTTCTCCTGTGTGCTCTGGCTGGGAATCGAACCCGGGACTCCTGCACGCTAGGCCGACGCTCTACCGCTGAGCCAACCGGCCAGGGCCAGGTATGTATTTTTTAAGTCACCAAAAAACTGAGTTTGCATTGTGATTAAATTGCTAGTGTGCATTTGGGTTATCAATTAATAAATATTGACCAATCATCACTGTGTGTTCCTCAATGTAATAGTGAGTGCTCATTTCTACCTTAGCAGAGCTTCACTCAGCTTCATGCATTATGATTGCTCAAATTGTAGCCTCTGTTACATCTAGTTTCTGAACTTGATTTGAAATCTTGACTAAGGCTGGTGATTTATTAGTATCATACCCAAGTCTGTCAAATATACAGTATTACCTCTTTAATTCTTATATCTGATGCTCTAAGGGTTTACCAAACTTTGACATCCCATTCTTGAGTTTTATTGACAAGAGCTGGCTTCACTGGTTTCTTATTTTGCATGCTAGTTTTTTTTTTAAATAAATCTAGTGTGCCTTTTTTCAGTTAAGCCTTGATGGACCTTAACTCTAATCTTTCACAGATCTCCTGCTCCTCTTTGTATTCTGCCTACTCTAGTCATTAGGAAAGGGATGCTCAGGCAATTCTGGACTCCTGAGGTCTTCTGCAATGTTCCATGAATTGATAACATATAAACCCCCTCCAGCAGTCTTTTGATGGGAAGATCTGAAGAAACACTGAGGCAGAAACACCTCACAAAATAGTCAGACAAAAGGACAATAATTTTATAGCTCTACCATCAATCTATGAAGCACATCAGGGCAGTATTCAAGATTGAAGATTTTCTACACTATACATAATTTGCTTCATTTCCCTATTGCTCAGTCTTTCCCTTCTTCTTTGCCTTGCCTCTGCTGAACTCTTCCAAGATATTTTCTTGATTATTTTGTACCCCTAAACTTATTCTATTGTCCCAATTCCTCAATTTTTGTCTCATTTTTTTTCTGGTACAACATTTCAAGAATTAGACCTACTAGGAGCAACATGCAAGCAGCAAGCCCTACTTTCTCTTCTTATACCTACCATCAGAAAGAGTTTCCTTTACTGGAAACTCTGGTTTACAAACTGTGGATGGAAAACTTGAAGCTTCATTGGAGAAAGCTCCATGTATAAAAAGTTAATGGTTGGACTAAATGACTATTAATTCTTCTAATGGATTCTAGATTCTTTAACTCTAAGTACAGAATTGTATTCTTAAAAGAAATGGATAAAGATGTTCTCTGAGAATAAATTGGGAATTTTACCCATGAATTTATGAAGATTATTTATTCAGAGGTGAAGACAAATGTGCTTTAACACTGAATTTTAGGTGGAAATGTTGAAAGTTAGTTAGAAACTTATAGCCAACCCTGAAGTGCTACTGAATTGCTCTGAGTAGCAGCAGAAGTTATCTGAAATGGAAAGTGGAAAGTGACTTAAAGTTCAGGACTCCTTATGCTTTGGTTTAGAGAAAGTCAGAGTTAAAACTTAGACAAGGGACTTGGCATAAAATCTAGAACTGTCATGAAGTAAGATGACCAGTTATAGCAATTAGATGTTCTTGTGGTTGGAATGAAATTGATGCCCAGATGATCTCATGGCTTTCGAATTTAGGATATCTGATTATAGGTGGTCCACTGAAAATAGTGGAGTGTATAAAGATAGGAATTTTGAACCTGCTATTTTTTCAAAATATTTTTTTCTAAATACATTTAATGTGTTCTCTCTGTGTAGCAGATATTAATGAATATCTTAAAATGTACATTCTACTAATGATAGTTCAATTTATATAGATTATATTGTCTACTTGCTTATAAACACCTTTGGGTTAATGATAATGCCAGATAGACTCCCAAAAGGATAGAAAGTGAAACTGACTACAATGAGTTATCACCTCTCACCCCTTAGTATGGTTAAAATAAGAAAGTAAATAGATAACAAATAAGTGTTGGCGAGGATGTGAATAACTAAGAACCCTTGTGCACTTTGGTGGGAACATAATGGTAGTACAGCAGCTATGCAAAACAGTATCACAGTTCCTCAAAGAATTAAAAGTAAATTGACATATGATCCAGCAATTCCATTTCTGGAAATACATTTTAAAAAATGAATGTAAGATCTCAAAGAGATATTTGCCCATCTGTGTTCATAGAGGCACCATTTACAGTAGCCAAGAAGTGGAGCAACCAAAGTGTGCATCATGGATGCATGAACAACAAAAAAAAAATTCATTAAATGACAAGGAAAGAGTACTGCCACTTGCACTCTTGCTCTCAACTGGGTTTTGAAACAGCTGTGAGCTACAAGCCTTACATTGTATATTGATCACCTGCACTAACTATATATCCCGCACGCAAACACACATACACAAACATACATGCACACACATTTAAGGAAGCTTAAAGTGGTTAAATTCTGCCTTTATCCTTTATCTTTAATCATGGGATCTTAGCCATATTACCTAATCATTCAAGGCCTCCATTTCCCTGCTTGAAAAATGAAGATGATGATGTATCTACATGTAGGGTTGAATGAAGGATAAAATAGTTAATACATTCAATACTTAAAACTGATTTGGGACCAAAAAACAAACAAACAAACCACATTTAGCCATTATTATTATTATTCGTAGTAGTACTAGTAGTATTTATATAATTAAATGCATAAAATATTAATATTGTTTAACTCTGAGTAATGAAATGATGAGGTTAGAGATAAATCTTTTAATCTTGTTTTTATGCTTATAGGTTATATAAATTCTTTAATAACATTGTCTATATAATCATAAAAATAATATGTTATTTTTTTAAATTCTGAGAAGCAACTCATTAAATGATGGGCCCATCTTCGACCCAAACAGAGTTGGATCTATGATAACACCTAAAAGGGTCTGAATGGTCATTTGAATAATTTCTGTATTATAGAATGTGTAGAACAGTGCAAAAAATGGTAAAACAGCATAAAACCAAAAGACAGACTCCATTATATTTTTGATATAATGTAATTCCAGGAGGCTCCTGTGAACCTTATGCACCTGGGTTAAGTGCAATGGCAACTTGAGGAAGTCAGTGCTACCCCCAGGACTTGTCCAGCCCCATTTCCCCAGAATTCTATCATGCAAGATTTTACCAGCAACACTAGTACTGTGGGAGGGTCTTCAAGCCAAAGAGGGGAATTCTTTCATGCTGCCCCTTTATCAAACTTTTTTTTCACTTTAAATATTTTTTTATTTTTTAATTACAGTTGAAATACAATATTATATTAGTTTTAGATGTGCAACCCTGTAATTAGCTGAAACCAGTGACCTTGGGCTTCAAGCCAATGACCATGGGGTCATGTCTGTGATCCCACAGTCAAGCCAGCAACCTTGGGGTTTTGAGCCTGGGTCCTCAGTATCCCAGGGCGATGCTCTATCAATTGTGCCACCACCTGATCAGGCTGTAAAGACTTTTTTTAAAATTTACTTTTGCTTATTCCACTCTTTCTTCCTTCTGAACTCTCATCCCCCACCTTGATTTCTCCATCTCTCCCTCTCTCTCTCATTCTTAATTTCTTGCCTTTTTTCCCTTCAAGCTAAAGGAATAAGGACAAATTATTAAATAATTAAATTTTCTCTTCAAGGCATTATCGAAATTAAGTTTGAAAAATGTTAATACAACACAAAATCTATAGGAGAGAGAGAGAGAATTCATTTCAGAGAATTTTAAGGCATCTACTATTTATTGGTTAGAAAAACTATGGAAATAATTGAGACAGATGTTGCTCAAGTAGAAATTTCACAGTTCAGATAATTTGAAACATCCACCCTCTATTATAGTGAAATAAAATTCTAGTTTAGAAATGCTGCACTACAGAAACTCAAAATATTAGAAGAGGGGATTAATTGCTGCCAATCAGGTCAGAAATGGGACAAGACACTACTCTGCTTTTTGAAACTGGAGAGTGTCTTGCTTACTTGGAAGCCAGAGCCATAGTTTCTCTTTACCAGCAATAAAATGTGTGTAATAATGATTCACATTTATAAAGAGGAAGAAAGAAAAATGCATTAGCACTGTGCTGTTCTAAAAGGCAAGAAAGGCATTTGATCAGATGATTGATTCTCATCTGTCATGAAAAGCTTTCTTGTAAAGAAAAAAAGAATCTCACTGTGTTTCTAATAGTAAAATGGCCAATTTTTATTTTCTGCCTAATGAATTATTTATGTAATCTGCCCAAGGCCATTTACACTCAATCTACACTTAGGCAATACTCCAGAAGATGGCACACTCATTTATAAGTGAATCTCCTCTAGTTTCAATCTATTCTCTTAATTTACTCTGTGAAAATGTTGGTGTACTCCACCTCAGAAGGTCCATGTTACAATATGTCTGCTCTTCTATGATCACAAAGCGTAATAGGTGAAGTGAATTTTTATGAGTATGCCACTATTTGATTAATGGAAATAAACAGAATAGATCATTCAGGACCATGCAAGTAAGAGTCATTGTAATTCTAAGGCATGTCCCAGCCCTTCAGTCAAGATGCTTCGAGCCTTGTTGCCATTTCTTGACTCTCTCCCCACGTTCCTGCTCTCTGACCAACCTCTACGTGTTAGCACTCACTGACCTGGCAGGTGTTCAGGGGAATTTGGAAGAGGTGGCATTCATATTTTTAAAATTAGATTTGTTGGTATGACATTGCTTCACAAAACCATACCAGTTTCAAGTATAAAACTCAATGTAGGCCCTGGCCGGTTGGCTCAGTAGTAGAGCTTCGGCCTGGCGTGCAGAAATCCCAGGTTCGATTCCCGGCCAGGGCACACAGGAGAAGCACCCATCTGCTTCTCTACCCCTCCCCCTCTCCTTCCTCTCTGTCTCTCTCTTCCCCTCCTGCAGCCGAGGCTCCACTGGAGCAAAGATGGCCCGGGCGCTGGGGATGGCTCCTCGGCCTCTGCCCCAGGTGCTAGAGTGGCTCTGGTCGCAACAGAGCGATGCCCCGGAGGGTCAGAGCATCAGCCCCTGGTGGGCAGAGCATCGCCCCCTGGTGGGCGTGCCGGGTGGATCCCAGTCGGGCGCATGCGGGAGTCTGTCTGACTGTCTCTCCCTGTTTCCGGCTTCAGAAAAATACAGAAAAAAAAAAAAAACCCTCAATGTAACACCACCTATACGCTGCATCATGCACCCTCTGCCCTAAGCAAAGCATCTTTCCATCCCCATTTGAACCTCCCTTTGACCACCTCCATCTTGCCTCCAAATTCTTTCCCTCTGACTATTGCCACCCTGCTGTCTGTGTCAATGTGTTATGTATATAAGATCATGCTTTACATATCTTGGAAAACTGCCCTGGCCTGGTGGCTCAGTAGATTAAGCATGACCCTGCATGCCAGAGGTCTGGAACCCCAGCAGGCATATGAATGAGAAACAATCCATGAGTACACAACTATTGTAAATGTAACAAAGTGAAACAAATAGTTGAAACTTCTTTCTCTCTTTCTCCCTCTCCCCTCCCCACTCTTCTTTCTCTCTCAAATCAGTGGAAAAATGGAAAAAAGAAAACAAACAAAACTTGGGAAATATTCCACATGACAAATTGTTTAGTCTGTTCAGGCTTTCTTCTTTCCAAAGACATGTATCAACAATACCTAGCTCATTCATGTATAGAGTAGCAGATTTTCCCCTCACAAAAAGCCCTGTTATTGTTCTACATGGTGTGCAGCAAAAAAGATGCATCTTGAAAGTTCTGCAGGCTCTTCTGGTCCTCTACTTTTCCATACAGAGATAGATGGGGAGCCTTATGCTAACAGAGGTAGTGGCTGGTTCCCCGTCAAAGTTCTCAGGGCAACAGGGTAAATACAAATGAAATGGAGATCTGCCTCTCAAAATACATTGTGTTTCTTATGTAACATTGCTGGCAGTTAATTTCCCTATTCACACATCAACTGAAAAATGTGTTTTTAGCTCCTCGAGCAACTGTTCATGGACAAATTTGCTGATTGTAGAGGGATATATCAGTTCAAGTTATCGATTTGATATAGGTGCTGAAATAAAATACAGCATTCAGTGTGGAGTAAAGATGTAATGTGAAACTAATGGAGAAATATGGCAGCAGTATAGATACTTAGCTGAATTAACACACTGAAGTAATAAGTTATAGTTCATAATAATTTGCTAGAAGCCCGTACCTTCTTACAGATAAAGTTGTGCACATTTTAATATGACTAAGAATGCTAGTTATCTCTTGAGAATTTTATTTTAAAATTTAAAATTTCATTTTTAAAAATGACTTTTCAATTATTAAACATGTGGCTTTGTATCACTAAACATTTTCTGAATCATAATAATCCAAATTTTGAGATGGTGTCTATAAAGTTTTGCTTTTTATTATCCATAGTGAGTTTAATAATTTTCAAAAATCTTTCTTAGGCTTCCTGAAATTTATTAGATGACTTCATAATTAAGTATTTCTAAAAGTAATTCTTGAAATATAACCTACTCGTATAAAAAAATGTGTATGCATACAGTTTAAAGAATAATAAGGTAGAAAATAGTGTAAATCCCACCTAAGAAAATAAAACACAGATCAAAGCAGAGCTGTATAATTGAGGAGGGTCTAGGCCAGTAGTCCCCAAACTACGGTCCGCGGGCCACATGCGGCCCCCTGAGGCCATTTATCCAGACCCCCCCCCCGCTGCACTTCCGGAAGGGGCACCTCTTTCATTGGTGGTCAATGAAAGGAGCACATTGACCATCTCATTAGCCAAAAGCAGGCCCATAGTTCCCATTGAAATACCAGTCAGTTTGTTGATTTAAATTTACTTGTTCTTTATTTTAAATATTGTATTTGTTCCCGTTTTGTTTTTTTACTTTAAAATAAGATATGTGCAGTGTGCATAGGGATTTGTTCATAGTTTTTTTTTTATAGTCCGGCCCTCCAATGGTCTGAGGGACAGTGAACTGGCCCCCTGTGTAAAAAGTTTGGGGACCCCTGGTCTAGGCCCAGGGCCTTCTAACAACAGAGCTATTTTCACAAGGTTGTTTTACAAATGAGCTATTTTCATTGAATTAAGTTTCATTCTTCACCACACTCCAAATTAGTATTTCCTGTTGGTGTTGAATTCATGCAAAAGACCTTTGGTTGACAGCCCTTTTTTTTTTTTAAATTTTTTTTTTATTTATTCATTTTAGAGAGGAGAGGAAGAGACAGAGAGAGAGAGAGAGAGAGAGAGAGAGGAGAGACAGAGAGAGAGAAGGGGGGAGGAGCTAGAAGCATCAACTCCCATATGTGCCTTGACCAGGCAAGCCCAGGGTTTCGAACTGGTGACCTCAGCATTTCCAGGTTGATGCTTTATCCACTGCGCCACTACAGGTCAGGCTGACAGCCCTTTTATCTTTATTTCAAAACTGAATAATTTCTCAATCTCTGTGTGTATTTGTATGTATGTACATTGAGATAAAAAATACTTCATGGAACATACGTATACATAAAATTGTTTGTTGTTTACCCTAAATAAATTATATCAAAGTTATATAGCTTTCTTCTTTTTTTTTGGAAGAACTTTTTCACTTTTATTTTCATAAGATATTTTTATTGTGTATATGATTATAGATTTACAGTGGTTTTCTTTCATCACTATAAAGCTGTCACTTCATTATCTTCTGGTTTATAGTTTAATTTTTAAATTTTTATTGAATTTATTGGGGTGATATTGGTTAATAAAATTATATAGGTTTCAAGTGTACAATTCCATAGTCCATCATTTGCATATTGTATTGTGTGTTCAACACCTACATCTTTTTCTTTAATTATTCTTTCCTGATTATTTGCTACTTTTTAAAAATTCCATGTTTAGCAAAATTTGTTTATAAAATGCATTACAGTTATAGTCTACATACAGGTAGCATAGCTTCTAAACTAGTGACTGCCAAGTTATATCATTCTCCTGTCCATTGAAGAGTCATTAATGATATAGTACATTCAGTGTTCACATTATCAGCCAGTCTAGAAAATATGTCCTGGCACTAGGTTAACGCTGGAAATTTTTCTTCTAATTTATGTCACATGACATGATTTTTTTCCGTTCTTTGAGATTGTGTTGTGGCTACTGATCAACAATTTTTTCATTTTTGTCCACTGACAGAAAAGATAAAACATTGCCATCATTATTTTATTCCTTTCTTTTATTTTTATTTATTTATTTTTAGTGTAAGTTTTTAAAAAATTATTTATTTATTTATTCATTTTAGAGAGGAGAGAGAGAGAGAGAGAGAGAGAGAGAGAGAGAGAGAGAGAAAGGGAGGAGGAGCAGAAATCATCAACTCCCATATGTGCCTTGACCAGTCAAGTGCAGAATTTTGAACCAGCAACCTCAGCATCCCAGGTCAATGCTTTATCCACTGCACCACCACAGGTCAGGTCATCCCTTTCTTCCTTTCCTTTTCCTTCCTTCCTTCCTTCCTTCCTTCCTTCCTTCCTTCCTTCCTTCCTTCCTTCCTTCCTTCCTTCCTTCCTTCCTTCCTTCCTTTTTCTCTTTCTTTCTTTTTTTCTTTCTTTTTCTTCCTTCCTTCCTTTCTTTCTTTCTTTCTTTCTTTCTTTCTTTCTTTCTTTCTTTCTTTCTTTCTTTCTTTCTTTCTTTCTTTCTCTTCCTTTCTTTCTTTTTCTTGTGATAGACACAGAGAGAGTCAGAGAGAGGGACAGACAGACAGGAAGGGAGAGAGATGAGAAGAATTAATTCTTTGTTGCAGCACCTTAGTTGTTCATTGATTGCTTTCTTATATGTGCCTTGACCAGGGGGCTACAGCAGAACGAGTAACCCCTTGCTCGAGCTAGTGACCTTGGGTACAAGCTGGTGAGCCTTGCTCAAACCAGATGAGCCCGCACTCAAGCTGATGACCTCGGGGTCTCTAACCTAGGTTCTCCGTGTCCCCATCTGACACTCTATCCACTGCACAACCGCCTGGTCAGGCAGGCCATCCCTTTCTTTTAAAAGTACATATGATAATTTTACTTGTTCCCATGCTGGAAGAATCTGTAGGACTATATATATGAATGAATAAAATTCTTCAAGCAATGAAATCCATTTCAAAATATAGCCATGGCACATGCCATAATAATTATTCACTTTAAGTCAGAATTTCTTTCCATTCACAGGCATGTTGCCTCTTTTAAGAAAAGACTTCACTCTTAAAGAATTTTTTTGAGAGAGATACAGAGAGAAAGAGAGAGAGAGAGAGAGAGAGAGAGAGAGAGAGAGAGAGTGAGAGGGACAGATAGGAACAGACAGACAGGAAGGGAGAGAGATGAGAAGCATCAATTGTTCATTGCGGCACCTTAGTTGTTCATTGATTGCTTTCTCATATGTGCCTTGACTGAGGTGCTCCAGCAGAATGAGTGACTTCTTGCTCAAGCCAGTGACTTTGGGCTCAAGTCAGCGACCTTGGGCTTCAAGTCAGTGACTGCTGGGCTCAAGCCAGTGACCATGGTGTCATGTCTATGATCCTAGACTCAAGTCAGCAACCCCATGCTCAAGCTGGTGAGCTTGCACTCAAGCTGGCGATCTCAGGGTTTCAAACCTAGGTCCTCTGCATCCCAGGCCAATGCTCTATCCACTGTGCCACTGCCTAGTCAGGCAGAATAAATGTTCGAAATCAATTATTTCTTTAACACATTCAACAAGTTCTTTCAAGCAATGGAGTACTTCAGTAACCCCGCTGATCTCTCACTTTTCAAAATCCCAAAAAGAGATATTGAAAAATAAAAACAAGAACTAATTAAGCATCACTTAGTGGATTATAAAAAAGTCAAGAAAGAATTTTAGGGGTCTTTTCTTCATGTATGAATTCAGTTTTTCTTTTAAATAAAGAAGCAAACAAAGAGCCATTCAACTGTATTTGATAAAGAGAGCCAATGGGTCTTTGAATGAGAGAAAATTGAATATCAGATGCTAATAAAATCACAAAAATGATTTGTTAAGTTGAAATCATATAAGTGCTGAAGAGAACAATTTCATTACAATTACTTTAATGTCAATAGAAAGGATATCAGATGCTATTTGAGTAGAATTGTGCAAGATATGAGAAGTCTAGCTGAGATTTTCTATAGAATCATTCATGTTTTTCTTCAGCTTGGAATAAACTTTACACCTATATACAAATATTCACCAAACTATAAAGAATAGTACATTTTTCTTCCTCCATGCTAACTCAAAAAGTCTTTGCCAAAACTTTCTAAAGTTTTATCTAAAATGATTTTACTCACAATAGCAAACCTTTTTCATAAGAAAACTATTGCACAATGCTAAGAAAAAATGTTTTTCTGCATTGTTATCACTTGCATCAATGGCAATGCCATAATAACATTTAAATATTTTAGCATGTACAATTTAGACTCACCATTTTTTAAAATTTTACTTAGAAAATTAAATTTAATGGATTGACATTGATTAATAAGAATACATAGGTTTCAGGTAAACATTTCTATAGCATTTGAACTGTTGGTTATGTTGTGTACCCATCACCCAAAGTCAAATCATTTTCCGTCACAATGTATTTGTCCCTCTTTACTCTCTTCCATTACCACCTCCCCCACATCCCCGCCCCCTGGTAACCACTTCATTTTTATCTATGTCCATGAGACTGAGTTTTATATCCCACCAATGTGTGAAATTATATAGTTCTTAGCTTTTTCTGAATTACTTATTTCACACTGTATAAGGTTCTACTGATCCATTCATGTTGTCCTAAATGGCAATAGGTCATCATTTCTTATGGCTGAGTAGTCTTCCATTTTATATATGGTATGTACCACAGCGTCTTTATCTAAATCCTCTAAGGACACTTTGGTTGTTTCCATATCTTGGCCACTGTGTATAATGCTGCGATGAAGATGATGATGCATGTGTCTTTATGCACCAGTGTTTCTGAATTTTTTTGGTAGACACTGAGGAGAAGGATCCCTGGGTAATGTGGTAGTTCTAGTCTTAATTTTTTGAGGAACCACTATACTTTCTTCCAAAATGGTTGTTCTAGTTTCTATTCCCACCATCAGTGAATAACGGTTCTTTTTTCTCCGTACCCTTTCCAACACTTAGTATTACCTGTCTTGTTGATAATAGCCAACCTAACAGGTGTGATTTGGTATCTCATCGTAGTTTTGATGTACATTTCTGTAATAGCTAGTGAAAATGTGTGGGTGGAGCACAGAGTGCATTCCTAGCAGTTGTGGCTGATGCAATGCTGTGAGAATACTCCAGCTCTCCAGCTCCCAGAACCCTCCTGGGCATACCCAGGAAGGGAGTTCACCCACTATAAGGAAGTGAATTAGCGCCAACCACGCAGCTCCCTAATCTTTTCATCCATTGACTATGAAGGACACGCTATAACATCCTATTGGCTGAACCCATGTATATAAGCTAGCTTACTTCCTGAATAAAGTGGATCTGCGTCACTGAACCTGGTCCCCGGAGTTGGGTTTTTGCGTCTCCATCGTCCTCACCCCCGGCAGGACTTGTCCACAACTGGTGCCCAATGTCGGAAAGGGACCTAACCGGCATCCAAGGGATGGGTGGGTCACCCTCTGCAATGGGAAACCTTCTCCCTCACTCTCCAGCCCTGCAGGCTCAAGCCCTGCACACCCTATTCAGAGTAGGCGAGTTAAAGTTAGTGAAAAGGATCTTTGTACTTACTGGGAAATCCTCTCTAGTTTCAATCCTTGGTTTTGGGACACATCTCTTTGGGACTCCAATACTTGGGCCTGAGCTTTCTGGAGCATTTGTTCGGCCGAGGTACATGGGGGACAAACCTTCCCTCTCAGCCTCATTCCTGCCCTGCTAGTGATACATGCCTGACTGACCGGTGCTCCTCCTGGGGACCCTCTGCCAATGCCAAAGATATTGCAGGCTGCCTCTCTCTCTGAGGAGCCCCTACCTCCCTATTTGCTCCCCTCCACTGAGGAGAAAAGTAGTTTAGCCTCTGAGTTTGCGGTTGAGCGCGCAGAAATGAAACCAACCGAATTGCTAACTGCGCCATCAGCTCTGCCGCTGGAAAAAGTGGAAGTCGCTACTTCTGCATTCCCTGCCAGGGCTCAATGCCCCACCCCAGCTTTTCAGATACCATTTTCTCCAACACATGTTCCTTCTGCAGACCCATGGGCCAGCCTATATGCCTCCATGTGTCTTTTTTCTTTCTGTCTGTTTGTCTTGTCTATTTTTCTGTATCTCTCGCTCTCTCTCTCCCCCACCCCTCCTCTCTCTGAAATGACGCTGGAAGGACCCAGCCACGGCACAGTGACAGGGATTGCACCCTCTTCTAACGTAAGGGAGAGGTTATGCTTGTGTTTTCAGCCAATTTGGATCCCAGGACCCCTCCCCCAACCTGCTTGACAGGGTTTCTTGGGCACCCACTAAATTGTTCAGTCTTCACCGGTCCAAAGCCACAGCCCTGGCCTTCTCCACACCAACTATGCCTGAGGGGTGGAGGTCCTCAGTGCTCCAGAAGAAGATCTTGTGGCCAGTGTGCATGCCCCATCACCTGGGGGGATGTGGAGGCATTGGCGGGGTGGGCCTAGAGAACTGCCCCTGACAGGCCCCCAGGCCCTGGTGCTCTGTTCTTGCTTATGTGTGCTATAGTAACCGCTGACTCCCAGACATAGGTGGCAGCAGCCTGGGGCTTGAGCCCGGCAGTGTGAGCTGGTATTTTCAGTTCATCTTTGGAGGATGAGGAGAATTGGGCCAGAGTTGCAATTTGCAGACTCCAGAAGGTAAATGGTGGCAACTGTGGTGGGAGAATGAATAGAAACCAGGCTTGCATCACAGAGTGGCCGCTGCAATGGCAGGAAGTGCCTGCTAAGCTGCTGGTGGGTTTGCTGAAATTTTGGGACATAGGGGTGAATGCCATCATGCTCTCCAGAGCAGAGATGGAAATGCTGACTGCCATTGCCATGTGCTCCTCCTTGGGACAGTGTAAGACATGCCAGGACAGCAGGAATAAGGGGGATGGCTGAAGCCTCATGTGCATGGACTGATTTCCTGGACTACAACCTGAGTGAGCACTGGTTCATTTGTTGGATCGACTTTCTGATTTTGGACAATGTGAAATACCCTGGTGGGGGTGGGAAGCGGCTTTGCTGGAGGCCCTTCCCCTGCCCCAAGATGCTTTTCCCATGGCTAGAAAGAAGTCTGAGGACATTTTTCACTTTTGGCAAAGTGCTCAGAGACTGGTGAAATCTACCTTTGTAATTGTTGAAATTGTATGATTTGTCATGTTGTTGTAATTTGTGTAATGTGCCTTGCAACCATATGCAGTACGCAGCCCATGGCAAGCCAGTTGTTTCATGTTTGGATGCTGGGACCTTTGTGGGAAGGTGGCGTGCATGGATCTATGTCCATTTTTACAATCAGAATGGAACTGTATTTAACAGCACCTAGAAAGTCTCTGTAACACAATGGGAGGGAAATGACATCCCAACCTCTAGGAGGAATCCCCTGTTTAAGACCCCCATTCTATTTCCTAACTAGTCAAACATTACAGAAGCTTGCCTCATTGTTTAATCCAGCTAATCTATTAGCATATAGTATAATAAGTATTATAGTTTTTTTTTAGTTCTACTAGGGTTCCGTTGCATAATGTGTAGCATTCAGAAGCTACAACAGCAACAAGCTGTCATTCATCAAGTCCAATTGGCTTTAATTAAAAGAGAAGGGGGAGATGTGGGTGGAGTGCAGAGTGCATTCCTAGCAGCTGTGGCTGATGCAATGCTGTGAGAATACTCCAGCTCCCAGAACCCTCCTGGGCATACCTAGGAAGGGAGCTCACCCGCTATAAGGAAGTGACTCAGTGACAACACGCAGCTCTCTGTTCTTTTCAGCCATTGGCTTCGAGGAACATGCTGTAACACCGTATAGGCTGAACCTGTGTATATAAGCTATCTTACTTCCTGAATAAAGTGGATCTGCATCACTGAACCTGGTCTCCGGAGTCAGGTCTTTGCGTCTCCGTCATCCTCACCCCTGGCAGGACTTGTCCACAAAGATGAGCATCTTTTCATATATCTCTTGGCCATTTTTAGGTCCTTTCTCCATTTTTTCATTGAATTGTTTGCTTGTTTGTTGCTGAGCTTTTTGAGTTCTTTATATGTTTTGGATATTAACCCCATATTGGAACTGTTGTTTGCAAATATCTCTCATTTGGTTGGCTACATTTTTGTTTTGTTGTTGGTTTCTTTTGCTATGCAGAAGCTTTTTAGTTTGGTATAGTCTCATTCATTTATTTTTGCCTTTACTTCTCTTGCCTTTGGGGTCAAATTCACAAACTTTTCACTACAGCCAAGGTCCATGAGTTTAGGACCTATGTTTTGTTCTTTGTAATTTATTGTTTCAGATATTATATTTAGGTCTTTGATCCATTTTTTAAATTAATTAGTGTGCAGGGGGACAAACTGTAGTCAGGTTTCATTATTTTGCATGTGGTTTTCCAATTTTCCTAGCACCATTTATTGAGGAGGCTTTCCTCCATTGTGTGTTTTTGGCTTCTTTGTCAAAGAATAATCTTGCCCATATATATGTGTTTTTTTATTTCTGGGCTCTTGATTCTGTTTTATTGGTGTATCTGTTTGTTTTCTCCAGTATGTGGTGCTATATTCCAAGTTTTAGCTCTGTGAAATTCCTGTAATGACCTCAGCTGAGATGTTTCTATCACTATTATGTAGGCAGGGCTGCAGTTGCAATGATGGGTTGTGTGTGTTGTCAGGTCTTTATGGCTTTAGCAATGGCAGTTTTGGGCTTCCAGTCATTCCCCCCACATCTCAATATACCAGGGACTCAGACACAGAGCACCTTTTTTTTATTCAGGGGAGAAAAAATAGCTCTGGAGAGCTAGCTGTGAGGTCTGACTTTGCCACTCTCCATACTGCAAGGTGAGGGAAGCATGATGTGGGAGGTTGGGAGCCACACTTTGGTTTTCTCTGTCTCTCCACCATGTGTGGGCTGTGAGCAGACCATGGGAATACTGGTCATGACCCCTCATTCTACCACCACTTTAGTTAAGTATCAACCCCTCTACCCCTCAATCTTACTGCTCCTCCTGGCAGAAGGAGACCCAGTCACTCTGGGCTTCTTTCTGGAGCCAACAGTTAGTGCATTTTACCTTCCACCTCCCTTTTTAACCCTTTTTACCTTTAGTCTATTCAGTGTGTGGATCTTGTAGGCATGCCTGCAAGCCCAGCTGGGGTTACTTCACTGCATTATAGTTGTTCAATCTGTTGAAATTTCA